>NW_008350388.1:2704355-2713217 GCF_000622305.1 Nannospalax galili
ATATATATATATATATGTACACTCTGGCATAGTATATATACATGCCTGTGAGTGCAGGAACCCTTGGAGACCATAAGAGAGCATCAGATTCCCTGGAGCTAGAGGTGGTTGTGAGCTGCCTGACGTGGGTGCTGGGAACTGAACTCTGTTTCTCTAAAAGAGCATCAAATGTTCTTAAGTGCTGAGACCTCTCTCCAGCCCCATTGTTACTTAATCATCTCAGGATATGGAGGACTAGCAGGTAATAACATGCCTGATGGAAGTGTTGATCCCAGAGTTGGGAACTGACTTCATCCTTAGTCACTGTTGTATTCTGGGCAAGCAATTTTTTGCACATCCGAAGTCTTGTTCCAAAATTAGACAAAACAAACCAAAGAGAAATGAGCTCATTCATTCATTCACTGTATAAATAAGTTCCAAGTATGAATCATGTGCCAGGTACAAGTGAAGACCAGGGGACACAGAAATGACCCTGACTTTCAAAGCCCCACCCTCAAGGCACCTACATGCTAATGAAATGATACACATCAACCTGGCTTGTTGTCCTGTGAGGAAGGATGCCACATCCGGCTCTGTGGCAGCCATTTTGCCCCTCTGGGGACAAAAGCCAACACACTATAGATGACAGAGTTTCCAAACAGAAAGAAACCCGTTTAAATGAGTGTGAACAGCTTGAGGCTCCAAAGCAATTCACTTGCAATGGTCAGAGGTTTTCTACTTCTAATTCTCAGAGTTTATTTTCAGAGAGCTAATGTCCACAGAGAAAAAGAAAAAGGGAAAAAAATAAAAATAACGAAACTCCTTTCCCGTATCTGAATCACAGCCCCAGTCGCTAGCTGACACCTCTCTGAAAAGGAAGTAAGAAACAGGCAGATTTCTCTAACTGACATTTTCCACACACACCTGATTTCAGACTGGAACTACTCGACTTCTAGAACAATGCCTGTCCCTTGGGGTCAATTCCTCTAACTGCAGAGCTCCTCTCCAGCAGACCTCCCAGCCAGCCCGTCAAGGTAGTTGTGATGTGGAGGTGCCTCAAACTCTTCAGAAGCTTTATAAAAGCCTCGGCTCCCAGGACACTTCTGGCTTGAGTCTCTCAGTGTACCCATGCTCTCAGGGCATAAATTGAGCAAGACCTTGGGGATCTCCAATCTGAGACCTTTTTTTTGATGGCTCAGGGGGGATAACATACTAAAAAATGGAGCTTAAAGGACCCACCATAAACACAAAAGTCCCGAAATCCTCCAAACCCAATTAGGTTTCCCTGCCACATTCTCAGAGCACCTAGCCCTTTGCCCGTGTGGCGTTTGTCACAGTTGTTGCTTGTTAGTGCTTCAGTCAGATCTGGAAGGAGGGACTCTGATGCACTTGGATCACAGCTGTAGTCTCCAAGAAGGAGGAATATGTGCTTCAGTGTATTCGTCCAACTCTGCAAGTTGTATGGAAACTAACTTTTTTCAGCTTGGGGCATGTGCTTACTGTTAAGAATGGAGTTCTGACATTGTAAAGCAACCCAGTTACCTACCTACACATTATCTTTTGGTTCCTGGTCATATTTTTTGACAACTGGGATCTTAATAACCAGACCCATTTCAGAGACCATACTCACTTGACTCTACCAAATCACCTGTGTGTTGGTTTGGCTATGTGTTTGGTTCCGTGTCTCAAATATGCTGTCTGCTTTGCATGGTCACACCAAGCCAGGTACCAGCCTCCTACCACCTTAAGAAGATTCTTATCCAGGCTGGGGAGATGACTCAGAGGGTCAAGTTGATATACAAACATGAGGACCTGAGTTCTGGTCCCCAGCACCAACATAAAAGGCTGAGTGTAGCAATGCCCACCTTCAACCCAACACTGAAGGCAGGAAGATTGCCGAGGCTCGCTGGCCAGCCCACCCTGTTGAAGCAGTGAGCTCCAAGTTTAATGAGAGTCCTTGTCTCCAAAAAATGAGGTAGAGAGTGACTGAGGAAAGACAGCTGACATTGACCTTTTGCCTCCACACATGCACACACAAACACACCCCTCACACATACACTATACTACACACACAAACACACCCCTCACACATACACTATACTACACACACAAACACACCCCTCACACATACACTATACTACACACACAAACACACCCCTCACACATACACTATACTACACACACAAACACACCCCTCACACTATACTACACACACACACACAAACACACCCCTCACACATACACTATACTACACACACAAACACACCCCTCACACACACACAAATACACCCCTCACACATATACACTATACTATACACACATGCACACACAAACACACCACACACACACATACACTATACTACACACACACAGAAACACACCCCACACACATACACTATACTACACACACAAACACACTCCCCCACACATACACTATACTACACACACACACACACACAAACACACCCCACACACACATACACTTTACTACACACACATGCACACACAAACACACCCCACATACACATACACTATACTATACACACACACACAAACACAAACACACCCCACACACATACACTGTACTACACACACACATGCACACAAACACACCCCACACACATACACTATACTACACACACATGCACACATAAACACACCCCACACACACACTGTACTACACACACACACGCACACACACACACAATTTTAAAGACTCTTGTGCTGATGTAAAACACATCTCTCACTTCAAAGGGAATAAGAAAACACTACTCTGAGCCACAATCGAGTGACTGTGGCCCCAGAACATGGCTTCAGGTTGCTGGGATAATATGTTCCAATGTGGAAATGGTTACATAAACTTTTTGTAAACATGTATAAGTGTATTGCCTACATGTATGTAAGTGCGCTGTGCCCTGAAATGCCCTCGGAGGTCAGAAGGGAGCATTGGCTTCCCCTGGAACTGGAGTTACAGACAGCTCTTAGCCATCGTGTGGGTGCTGGGAACCGAACCTGGGTCCTCTTCAAGAGCAGTGAGTGCTCTTAACGGTTGAGTCATCTCCCTAGCCCCTACATAAACTTTTATAGTCATAGAATAAATGAAAGTCTTAAGTCAAGGAATCGTTAAAAATATTTTGACGGGGGCAGAGGTAGACAGTTTATGTAGCACATCATGGCAAGAGGACACTTTACTATAGATTTTAGATGTTAGCCAATGACATTCCTCACTTGGAGTTAGTGGAAACCAGTGTCTGTTGAGCTAATATTGTTCCAACATTTCACCCACGAGTTGAAAGGATGTTAGGTCAGGCACAGAGGTGGGCAAAGAATGGCCCAAGAGAATTTGGTTCTGGGTGTGCAATGTTCCACAACTACAGTCTTCCAATCGATTAGTCAGTCTTGCAGAACCTTCCACACAGGTATGGCTTTTTCTGGGAGCTTCAGTTCATATCTGAGATCAGAAGTGATGTGGCCAGTTATGCCTATGCCTACTCTGCGTTTGCTCAGTTTCCAAAACTGTCATAGAAGACAAATGACAGTGGAAAGCTGCTCTTAGAATGCAGTATACAAAGTATACTGATCAAGACACATGTTTTTTTCTCTGCTTATCAAAGAGCATCTTGAAATGTAGGATTCAACATTTAGATTTGGATCAGTAGCTGCTGCATCACTAATGGCATTACATCCCGTTGCCATGGAAATTGCTCAGTAAATACTGAAAGGTCACTCTCCAACACTCAGGTCCAGCTATGCACAGCGTTGTTTTTATCTTCCACACAACACACTTGAGAACCTTCATCTTACTTCCCTAAGAAACTTTTCCTAAAACCCAGTTGCCAAAAATTTAAACTTAAATGTAAACCCATATAGTTAGTTGCACATATGCGTAGTTTCAACATCCATGGATTCAACCAACCATGGAGCAAAACTATTCAGAAAAACAACTGCATCTGTACTGAATATGTAGAGACTGTGTTTTTGTTGTTTTTTTCCCCTCAGTCCTTAAACCGTGGAGGACAAAATCATTGCATGTCATTTGCATTGTGTTGGGTATTATAATAATCTAGGAACGACACAAAAGCTACAAATCAGTACTACCCAATATTTTCCCATTTTACTCGAGGACTTAAGCAGCCTGAGATTTTGGTCTTGGCCAGGGAGCTGAAACCAAATTCCCTCAGATATCAAGGGGTAACTGTGATAAACACCTGTGGGGGATTCTGAGCTAAGAGACAACAGGGATGCTTCATGGAGAAAACAGCTGTTGGGTAGACTCAGAGTCCATTACACATGACTGCTTCCGAGATCTTGGGACAAAATCATATGAATAAATAATTTTGCAAAAGTGTAGTATTTATGTATTGGTTTTATATTAAAAATCCCCAAATTGCATACACCCAACAAAAACTGTATTCACAGCCAAAGGCAAAGCAAGGAAATCCTAATGTTGATATTTTTATTATTTTTTAATTTACTCCTTGAAAATTTCACACATGTATACAGTGTATCTTGATCAAATCTATCCCCATATCCTCTTCCACCCTCCTCTAGGTCTCCCCAACGCATCTCCCTCCCAACTTTATATCCTTTAAAAAAATACATTCAAATAGAGCTGTCCATATGCTAACAGGTGTGGAGTAATCCACTGGGGCATAGGCAACCTGCCAGTGGTCATACCCCCAAAGAAAAATGACTTCCCCCCTCCCCCAGCAGCTATCAACTGCCAAGAGCTCCTCAGGTAGGGGTGGGGCCTCTTGAGCCCTTCCCTGTTCCATGCTGGAATTTTTAACTCACTTGATCTTGTGCAAGTCTTGTGCAGGTAACCACAGCTACTGTAAGTTCGTGTGTGTGACAGACATGTCATGTCCTGATGAGAGCATTTCACAGCACTTCTCCCCACCCTCCAGCTCTCCTGCTGATCTTGAGCTCACAACCCATGCACAATTTCCTGATGTCCTCTGATGGGGTAGCTCTACCTGGATTATCTTCCCTGACGCTTTTTGGTTTTAAGTAGGCAAACTCCATACATGTTCTTTATGAGGCAAATTCCAGCCCCACTTCACCCTGAATGGATCTCTTAAGAGGTTCTTTTTCTTGTTCGTGGACATGCGGACCTTCTCTTGGGGCTGAGAACCTTCAGAGAGGCTCTTTCCAAGCAACCCAACCTTAAATTAGCTCAGAGTGCAGAACAATTCACTTTAAAATAACAAAAAATCATTATGCTTATATTTATTTAAGAATCCATGGGGCTACAGACCTAGCTCAGTCAGTAAAGCACTTGCCTTATAAACACAAAGACCTGAGTTTAATCCCCAGAATCTGTGTATAAAAAAGCTGGGCCTGAGGGGACACACTTGTAATCCCAGCACTGGGGTAGCAGATGTGGGTGAATTCCTGAGGCCCACTGGCCAGCCAGTGTAACCCACTTAGCAGATTCTGAGTCCGTGAGAGACCCTGTCCCAAAACAAACAAAGTACCCAACAAAAAGAAAAGTGGACAGCACCTGCGATAAGATGACGTTGTCCTTTGATCTTCACGTACATGCACACATGGACATACTCAGTGGCACACACACATGAAGACATCAATATACATACACACTCACAAAAAAGAATCTAAGACTTTACTAAGTCTTATACAGAAATAAAATGGTTTTCTCTCTTCTCTATTGAAGAAGTAGTAGTTTGAGTCAGAGAACTATCCACCCCTACACACAGACATGCACACTGGCACATAAAATACACAAATATACCCATATATATGAAATCTTTAGAAAAGAATATATTTTGACTGTGGGGATGGATTTGGTATGAACAGAACCCTGAGGCACCTAAGAGTTTAAATAATGGTTTCTATTCCAGGGAAGGAAAAATATTTTTCTTTGATAGCACTTTCTTATATTCATGGCACTGGGATTACTTTTTCAAAATTCTGCCAGTAGAGACTTATCGTATGTGGGTGCCATTGCTGTAACATAAAGATAAGGACAGAAGCAAATGTTACTCATAAGCTCATGAGCCTGTAAATTGGAACTATCCTTCACAACACAAAAGCATTCCGCAAGTCCAAAAATTTTTCAAGGCCAGACAGGGTTTCTTCCTATGGCGTTTTCCATCTTCAATTGCTTGAACCTCTTCCATTGCTAGAGTCTTATTTGTTCAGACTATGACAGAGAAAGACAGAGAGAGACAGAGACAGAGACCAAGAGAGACAGAGATAGTCAGAGAGACAGGGACAGAGACACAGAGTCAGAGATAGGGACAGAGAGACAGAGAGAGATAGAGAGGCATAGACAGAGAGAGATAGAGACAGAGATAGGGAGAGAGAAAGACAGAGATAAGGAGGGGGAGAGACAGAGAAAGACAGAGACACACATCTATAGCAAATCAGTTACTGAAAACAGAAAGTACCCTCTGGCTAAAAATTTTTAAATCAATTCTAGATTCAGACAGATATTAAAGCATTTCAATAAAATACACATTTTTCTTTCTTCAGATGTAGGGAAATCATTAAAATCCATACTAAACACAATAAATTGTATAATTGTCATTGAGGTTTTTGTAAAAGGAATAGCTGGGTTTGGAAATGTCAGGTTGGCACTGGGATGTCTGATAAGCCACTCATAACACCAAGTTCTTGAAACTTCAGCCTAAATGTAAGATTTCACTTCTCCTCGTCGACCACCCCTCCCCAGGAGGCCAGTTTTCCCAATAGATGCTTACAGTGCCCTTTGACATCTATGAAGTGGTCTGTGTGCGTTTGTCTCATGTTGTTTTCTAATCAGCCAAACAAGACCAGGAGTGTCACATGCCCCGCGTCTCAGTACAGGCACTGGAAGTATTACTTATTTCTTTCTTGTACCTGTTGTTCTAAAATGATGACAATAAATTGGACAACATTTTTGCTATTATTTGCTATGAATTCTTTCTCTTACTAGATAAGGAAGTTTCCAGGGGCTCAAAACAGCCCTTCCACTCACTCACTTGCCCTCCACCTTTGCTTCACCTTCTGAGGAGGCAGGTGGGTCAGTCTGAGAGAGCTGTAGTTACAAACTTAACTTTTTAAAATTATCGTCACTGGACCAGAGAGATGAATAAAGGCACTTACTGAGCAAGCCTGGGACCTGACTTTGATCCCCACAAACCACATAAAGGTGGAAGGAGAGAACAGACTTCCACAAAATTGCCCTCTGACCGCCACATGTACACACTGTAGCACACACATTCCCACATACATCATATACACACAGTCAATAATAATTAATTAATTATATATGATCATTGCACAGCAAAATAAAATAGGAAATCAAGACAGAAAGTGGTGTTTATCTCTTTCTTGCTGCCCCGCTTAGACCTCATCCAAATTCTCAGAACTGTAAACACCTTTCTCAGTAAACATCTCATATACCCTTTGAAGGGGAAATGTAGATTTTTATGAAAGACCTCAACCAAGCCTGTTGTTCACATCCCATAATGCCCTTCCCAATCACGGAATTGTGGGACAACGTGCAAATGAATAAATAGGAGCGAAGACTGCTCAGGATGAAAACATACACAACACGCGCAGGCCTTCCTGACGGAGTCCTAATTCTGCAGTAATTCAGTGTTGTTTCCTGTTTGTGTCAGAACTTCCACTTCGCTTTATTATGGTTGAGAAAGGGGGCTCGATATTTCTTTCATAAAGATAATTGTTTCTTAGGGATTTGGGGCTTTTCTCCCTCCCCCACCTCCAAGATACCTATGTGTCTGGAAGCAGATAAGAGAGAGACATACCTCTTCATTAAAAAACTTTAACCTCTCACTAATGATGATATTAATACCCAGTGCGCGATAAACACCTGAGACGTACTTTGTCCTAAACAACACAGCCTTGGAGAACCTTGTAGTCAATAAAATAAAATACCCCTTTCTCTTTAATTAACATATGAAATAAACACAGCCTGTGACACCTAGCGTGCAACAGCAATTAAGAGGCATTGCTTAGTTAAACCTCCTAATACCTCATTTAAATATGCAATTAAGGGATAATTGCCTTCAATCAATAAAAAAAATTGAAATATTTCGCAGGGGCTTCAATTATTTTTTGCTAGGCTTTCTACTTTACACTTGGCCAGCACTAAGCCTGCCTGCATCCCTCCTTTGGTTAAAGTGACATTACCCCCTTTCTTGCTCCTGGCTTTGAAGCAGGCTATTAACATCGCAAGAGGCCAAATAACAATGCTAAGCCTTAGAAATCATGTCTTTTGGCCTCAGTAAAAATTTCTATGGCTTTGAAAGGGCCTCTTCGTGACTTGCCTTAGATTATGTTCTTTGTTTCAACTCAGCCCAAAGACTTCCATTTTCATCTCCTTGCAAAGGAGTCTTGTAGTCAAGGAGTAGCTAGCTGGTCTTTTTTCTTTTTTTTTAACTTTTTAAAATATTTTTATTTATTATTTTTATTTTATGTGTATGTGTGTAGTACCTGCTTGTGGGTAGGTGCACCTGTGTTGTGCAATGCCCACAAAAGTCAGAAGAGGCTGTCGGATCCCCTGGAACTGTAGTTATGGAGGGTTGTTAGCCACTGTGTGATTGCTGGGATTCGAACCTCAGTCCTCTACAAGAGGAGCCACTGCTGAGCCATCTCTCCAGCCCATAAAGAAATAACTTTTAAAAGATTGGGGTAAGGGGCTGGAGAGATGATGGCTCAATGGTTAAGAACAGTGACTGCTCTTGCAGAGGACCTGGGTTCAACTCCCAGCACCCACATGGTAGCTACGAACCATCCTTAACTCCAGTTCCAGGGGAATCCGAAGCCCTCTTCTGACCTCTGCACATTGCACAACACGGATGCACTCACATACATGCAGGCAATACACTCATACATATAAAATAAAAATAATAAATA
>NW_008350388.1:2713440-2714966 GCF_000622305.1 Nannospalax galili
TCACTATGTAACTCAGGTATCAACAAATGCTATGCCAGAATTACCTAAACTGGTAGCCCAGCACATGTCTTCCACTCCTACTTCACTCTGATTGAGCAGGTTTGATCTTAAAAGATCAATGTCATTTTGTTCTGAACGTGAAAATAGCTTAATTATGAGTCTGTGTGACTTTCAATTAGGAGTCCAGTCCCCTGATCCCACATCCACAGTTCAACCAACTAATGATTGAAAACAACTAAGGAAAAATTCCAGAAAGTTCCAAGAAGAAAATCTGAATTTCCCATGTCCTGAATATTAGCTGAATCCACACAAAGAAGTGATGTATAAGTATTGCAAGTAACCACAAGTAATGTAAATAGAAAGAATAAATGGATAGTCTATATATAAATATCATATGATGATGTTAAGACCACCATTTTATATAACAGATTTGAACGTTGCATTGTCTAAGGTTCTGAAACTCATCCCAGAGGAAGTCATGTCTGGCTGCATTTACTGACTCCCAAAATAGTGCCCTGACAGCTGCCAGGCTGGAAGAATCTCTTTTCTTTGGAGGTATAGCTACTGGTTGGTCCCACACACTCATGCATCTGGGTAGCACTAACTGGTCTCAATCGATTATATTAAAAAACAAGGAAAGAAAGTGCATGAAGTTGGGCAGGAGATGGATTGGTGGAACTTAGGGACAACTGGAGAAGGATTGGGTGATAGATACGATCAAGATACATTGTATACATGTGTGAAATTGTCAAAGATTTTTTTTTCTTAAAAAAGGTGCTAAGCCCCTCAGGAAATCTCAGGAATAGGCAGTCTGCAGGCAGAGCTAGGCAGCACTGTCCAAACTCCAATTTCTTTTGTTCCCTGTGCAGTAACATTTCTTGATCTTGTCAATTTCATCTGAGTGAAATTCATCTCATTCTCAGAAAACCAAGATATCTCAATACTTGGTCAGATAAAACCTAACCTTAAATCTCTGTCAGCTCTGACTGCCTGAGTGGTTCAGACTCCTGGCCACCGTTCTGAGGCTTTCTACTAGGCTTGGAGCAACTTGTTCTGCTCAGCCACCTTAATTAAGCAAACTTCATTGGTGCCAAGGCATTGATCACCCCAAGTGCTGTTCTAACTGCCTTACACAGAGATGGAAAATTTACCAACCTCCTTTTATAGATTAAAAAATTGTGCGCTAAAAGATTATACCACAACATGTAACTGAGCTGAAGTTTACATTTAAGACAGCTTTGTTAGCATTACACCTGCTTAGTCACTACATTTGATTAATTCTTTCATGTCTTGGTTTCCAAAAGTGTGGTCAACATCTCATGGAGTGAATCAATGAATTTGAATAATACCACTGTGTATTTTCAGGCTTCGACTTCATGGCGCCAATGACCCTGGACAGGTTAGAAACCTTACTGCAACATCTTGTCTTTTGAGAAGTGATGCTCCACTTTTAGAACACAGTTCTCGACACTCACTCCTTCTTCAGCAGTCCTTCCCTAAGTCTGTAGTCATTACTGAGCATCAGG
>NW_008350388.1:2717010-2717899 GCF_000622305.1 Nannospalax galili
TGGTAGTTAGCCACCATGTGGTGTTGGGAATAAAACCCAGTTCCTCTGCAAGAGCACCCAGTGCCATTAACTGCTAGGCCATCTCTCCAAACCTCCCCTCTTTTCCATTTATTTATTTATTTATTTATTTTTAATTATTTGTTTAACAACCATATAATTAGAAGAAGCATTTCATGACAACAGTGTTGACATATTCAATAAAAATTTCCAGAGTTAAGATGCATCTCTTTCAAAATTGGCTGGAAATTTTTAGGTTTTGCAGCTGAATTAATAGAGTTATACATTATCATATTGAGTATAAACCCTACAAGACATAAATTTGAATGAAGTTTTAACCTTTAAAAAAGATCTCCATTTCATTTTAAAATATACTGTTTCATACTGAAAACTCATTTTTTAAGCTGAAAATCAGTCTTTTATTCAGTGATGGATGCGATAGACCCTGTCGGTATTTCCCGCATCTATAATTGTGCCACCAATAGAAAATATAAACAATTGTTGCAGGAATGTCAAAGTTCTTCTACTGACACCCCCCCTTTTTTTGGTCTTTTTGAGACTGGGTCTGCCTGTAGGCCCAGCTGTCCAGGAACTCACTGTGTAGACCAGGCTGGCCTTGAACTCACAGAGATCTGCCTGCCTCTGCCTCCCAAGTGCTGGGATTAAAGGCATGTGCCACCACACGCATATTTTTATATATTTTTTAATTTTTTTTAGAAAACGCATTTCATTACAGCTTTAACATACTTAATAACAGTTTCCAGAGCAAAGATACATCTCTTTCAAAAGTGGCTATAAAATTTTTAGATTCACTGTTGAATTAATCGTTATAAAATATTGAACATTCAGTATAAGCCCTGTAAGACATTGTCTCTTACAGAAAGACTCATTG
>NW_008350388.1:2717920-2719558 GCF_000622305.1 Nannospalax galili
CACATGCGTCTCTAATCTGTATGTATCTGATTATTACTAGTCAGAATCGGTTGCACGCAGATCCTTGGCACCTGTGTATGTCTATAAAGTCATCGGGTAGATTTCAATGGTAATGTTTATCACTTCTACTAATTAACATGACGTAAATTTTTATGCTTCCTCCTCAAATATAATTCATCTTTTTAATTTGTTGATTTTTTGTGTGTGTGTGTATATCACGCAGAACATCCCAACCATCTTATTCATCTATACACCCAGTTCCTATACGGCCCCCTCCCATAGCCTCCCTCCCCCCACTTATACTCTGTTATCCCTGCTACTGTCCGCTGTGGTGTGGGCACCCCCAGCCGTTCCCCAGCACTTGTCCATCCGGTGAATCTAGTTAGCCTATCTAGAGGTCTTTGTTTTAGGAGGGTCAGCTGTTCCTCATCTAGCAGCAATCAGTTGTCAATATTCCTTTAGATAAGGTTGGGGTCTGCTGTTCATTTTCCCAGTTCTATGTGGGGTTGCTATCTGGGTGTCCCTTGGCCACCCTGGCCAACAACTTAAAAGAAGGTATCTCCTATCTGGCATTGTTGCTTGTTATGTAGCCTTTAGCTATGCATATGGACTCTTTAAGAAATTATATTGACACTTTTAATCTTTGGTCATACTTTCCTTTTGGGTGTTTAAGGCCATAGAGTTGATCCAGATAAACCAATTTATTTTTACTCTTAAAGTCGTTTGAGGATCTGTTTCTCAGGGTTTACATGGGCTTGGGAGGAGCCCCTGGCTCTCAAAATATGTCTGTTAAACATCCAAGAAGGTTATTTCCACCAGTCTGGTACTTTTAATTACTGTGTGCCATGTAGATAAGTCTTGGGCAAAGACCAATTGTTAGAAGAAAACATTGACCAATTATTCTCAGATAAAAATTGTTCTTGATCTGTTATATATAATTTGTCGGTAGGTTGTTGGACTAATATGGTTCCCTCTGGCTTTTAAAACTAGCTAGGCATTATTTATCTCTCACATTGTCTAACCCCTCCGTCATGGTTTTCCCACTTAAAGTGCCCCCATTTCCCCCCATCTCCCTTAAAAATACCCTTCTCCTATGGTCCTACCTCTCTTGAGCTCCTTCTTTCCCTTTATCCCCTAGGTTCCTTGTATACCCTTCCCCCCCCCCTTAAGCTAACCCAATTTTTATCTGTATCTCCCTTATTAATGCCTGTTTCCTATTCTTCTTTCAGGTTCTTTCTTTTCCTTTACCTCCCTGGTTCCTTTCCATTATCCTGGTTCCTATAGTTATGTCTAGATACATACTCACTTACCAGGATTTGGTGCTAGGATCCACATATGAGGAAGAACATATGTTGAATTTTTTTTTAGGCTGTGTTACTTCATTTACTATAACAGTTTCTAGTTCCATCCAATTTATGTGCAAATTTCATGATTTCATCTTTCTTTACTGCTGAGTAAAACTCCATCGTATATATGAACCACATTTTCATTATCCACTCATCAATTGAAAGACACTTAGGTTACCTCCATCTCTTAGCTATTGTGAAAAGAGCAGCAACAAACATGGATGTACAAGTGTCTCTTCAATAGGATGAGTTCTTTGGGTATATGCCAAGGAGTGGTATAACTGGGTCAAAT
>NW_008350388.1:2720259-2729150 GCF_000622305.1 Nannospalax galili
AGTACTCACATTTGGGTCTTCAATTTTGTTCCATTGATCTGTGGGTCTGTATTTGTGCCAGTACCATGTTGTTTATTTGATGATAGCTTTGTAATACAGCTTAAAATCTGGTATCGTAATCCCCCTGGCATTGCTCTTAGTGCTAAGGGTTGTTTTGGCTATCTGAGGTCTTTTGTGCTTCCATATGAATCTTAGGATGTTTTTTTCCAATTCTGTGAAAAATGTCATGGGGATTTTGATTGGCATTGCATTGAATTTATAAATGGCTTTTGGTAGGATGGTCATTTTCACAATATTGATTCTTCCAATCCATGATCAGGGAAGGTCCTTCCATCTTCTGTCGAATTCCTAAATCTCTTTCTTTAAAGATTTAAATTTTTCATTGTAGAGCTCTTTAATGTCTTTGCTCAGGTTTATCCCAAGATATACATATATATATATATTTTTTTTTGCAGTGTACAGCAAATTTTTAAACTTTCTATTTGATCAAGTTTGTCTTTCCTTAAAATGTCTCTCTACTATCTTTGTCAATTTATTTAATTTTTGTTGCATTTTAAATTTATTTCAAACTATGTTAGGAATTCGACTTTTTTCATTTTTTCATAATTGTACCCTACATGATTAAAAAAAAACCCTATATTTCTCTCAAACATGGACACTCTTGAAACCCTCATATTTTCTGCCCACACATCATTACTGAGATAATGTTAAGATTATTTTTTTGTGAAGAGTATTTGTAGAGTTCCAAGTACAAGCAGGGCAATAAACAGGTCTAATGATTGCATTGGAAGCTAAAAGAAATCACTGTTACCTGCAACAAGGCCTTCAAAGGCTTTGCTTTCCCTGACTAAAATAATACTTGAAAGGGAAAAGCTACTGTTTGAGGTTTATTTCCTGGCTTGGTTGTGCAGATAGTTCCTTGAAGGTCTGACTGATCCTTCTGAAGGTCACTCAAGGCGACAGCAAGGTAATGGAAAAAAGGATTGAGATCCTGGGCGTGGACTTTTGTCCTTTCAAATATGCGGAGGCTCAGAGCCCAAGTTATGATCACTAGAAAAGAGAAACAAAAAGTCGGACACAAAGACTATAGGATGCCTGAAAAAAAAACAAATCAGCTAAGCTGGGATTGTAAGAAGAGAAATCAAATCCAGAGGGGAGTTCAAATATAATAATGATCTGTGAGGGATCCTGAGAACAGGGTGGCCTGCCAGTCAGTCAGGCCTTCGTTACTTGCCCTGCAGCTGTCTGTGAAGATGCCATTCTAGGTTCCCTGAGCACCTGCCTGGGCCCCCTCACCCTCTGGCCTCTAGTCCTCACCAGCTCTACACAAAGGTGCCGTCACCTAACCATTGTGTATTAGTGGTTCGCTATGCTGAACCCACCATACTGATATGGTTCTTACTCTTTAGAATTTACGTTCCAGCAGGAAAGATACATATATCATTGATTCTGTCATTTATATTTCATTGTAAAAAAAGAGAAGACATTGCACGGACAGTCATCAGATAACTGGATCCAATAAGAGGGCCCAAGAAAGAAAGTCTTCTTTAGAAATAAACTGAACTTGGGGCTGGAGAGATGGCTCAGTGGTTAAGATGGCTGCTCTTGCAGGGGACCCGAGTTTGATGCCCAGCACCAATATGACAGCTAACAACTCTCTGTAACTCCAGTTCCAGGGGATCTGAAACTTTCTTCTGATCACGTGGGCACTGCATGACATGGATACACTTTTGCAGGCAATACACTCATACATATATTTAAAAAAAAGAAATATCTAAAAATAAGCTGGACTCAAAAAAGTGAACAGGAATTAATGAGCTTGGATGTTAAGAGGGTGCACGGTTCACAGGGGAGACTGCTGAGACACAGCCAAAGTCAGGAAGGAACAACGGTACAGCATGTACTTCGGGAAGGGAGAGAGAGTGTGTGGATGGAAGGCAGAGAACGAAGCAAGCTCTGAAAGGTGACAGGAGTCAAAAATTCCATCCTAAGTCCATCAACAGATGCATGGATAATGGAAGCGTGGTGTATACACAAAATGGGATTTTGTTCCACTATAAAGAAAAATGAACTTTGCAGGAAAATGGATAGATCTGTAAAGTATAATGTTCAGCAAAGTGACCCAAACTCAGGAAGACCAAAATGCCATGCTTTCTCTCATATTTGGGTCCCAGTATACATATATAAACAGAGAGATCATAGATAGATGATTTACATACAGATGACAGATAATTGATAGATGATAAATGGATAGATAGAAGATAGATGATAGATAGATAGATAGATAGATAGATAGATAGATAGATAGATAGATAGATAGAAGAGAGATGATGATAGATAGATGATAGATAGATAGATAGATAGATAGATAGATAGATAGATAGATGATAGATAGATAGATAGATAGATAGATAGAGATGGATGGATAGATAGATATGTAGATAGATGATAGATAGGTAGATAGATAGATAGATAGATAGAAAAGAGATGATGATAATGATGATAGATAGATAGATAGATAGATAGATAGATAGATGATAGATAGATAGATAGATGATAGATAGATATAGATAGATAGATAGATAGATGATAGATGATAGATAGATAGATAGATGATAGATAGATAGATAGATAGATAGATAGAAGAGAGATGATGATGATGATAGATAGATAGATAGATAGATAGATAGATAGATAGATAGATGAGAGTATGTGTGAGTAAAGCCTAATAAACTAGAAGAGAGATCAAGAGAGGGTAAAAGTAGGCGATGAGGAAGAATGGCAGATGGGGAAAAATACATGGGATATGAAAGAGAAAAAGAGATCGAGGGAGGAGGATGGGGGTAGCGGGGGAGTGGGAGAAATGGGGAGTCCACTAAAACATACTTTGCTATACCACATTGATACTTAATACCTTGTATACTGATTTTTAAAAATTTCTTTTTAATTTTCAAAACTCCATCTTAGGTCATAGGACAGATGAGTCTCAAAAACAACCTGAGTACAGAGGGCTGGGAAGGTTGCATGTGAGTCCTGCCTGAGCACTGTGGGATAGCAGAGCACAAGGGCTGCTACTCAGCTTTGGAAACCAAAGAAGGCTGGGCCAGGGCTCTCAGGCCCAGATTTGTATGTGAGCTCTCAGGATTTTAAATGGTATTGGAATGGAAAACAAAAACAAATCCTAAGAAAACAAACCATGACCAGCCTTACATGGGCAGGCATCCAGGTTGCAGAGGCCGCATCTGAGGAGCTGGAGGTGCTTTCCTGCCTCTGAGTGTTATGATCTGACTGCACAGTATGATCGGGCTCCCTTCTCAGAGGAAGGAACCACACACTAGTTCCTCTTCGTCCAACAGAGTTAATTTCAATAAGTGCTGTTTCTGAGTAAATATCTCTCCTCATTTCTCTGCCGTTTGAATTTATGTTTGTTTTCTATCAGCCCTCTTTAGTTTATTAAATCATAAAGGTCTCTCAAAAGCCAATGGAGCATATTACAATTTACCATAGTAAAATGGTTAATGGTGGGGAGCTAGCCTAGGGCATATTTTCAAAAGGTAGTTGAGGAATTGAACTATAAGCACTTTTAAAGGGGGAAACACTGCTCCAGATGTCATCAAGATGTCACACAGATTGCCTACAAGTTCCACTTAAAATACAGCCAAAATTTTTCACCATTTTTTAAATTGTTCTTGGGTCAGTAACTTGGTATTTATAAGGCAGTTACCCACACTCCTACAGTTCGTTCAAT
Source organism: Nannospalax galili (assembly GCF_000622305.1). Classification (NCBI taxonomy): domain Eukaryota; kingdom Metazoa; phylum Chordata; class Mammalia; order Rodentia; family Spalacidae; genus Nannospalax; species Nannospalax galili. Next base: position 2,724,008 of record NW_008350388.1, read on the forward strand.
TGCTATGTTGACAGTATGGTAGTTAATATATACTCTTTTATTTATTATTTTATTTTATTTTATTTTTTGGTCTTTTTGAGACAGGGTCTCCCTGTAGCCCCAGCTGTCCTGGAACTCACTATGTAGACCAGGCTGGCCTTGAACTCGCAGAGATCCGCCTATCTCTGCCTCCCGAGTGCTGGGATTAAAGGCGTGTGCCACCTCGCCCGGCTACTCCTTTATTTATTTTTATTTTATGTATATGAGTGCTTTGCCCGCATGTATGTAAGTGCACCCATGTCATACAGTGTCCACAGAGGCCAGAAGAAGGCATTTGCTCCCCTGGAACTGGAGATAATGGACATTTGTCAGATACATGTGGGTGCTGGGAACTGAACCCAGGAGCTCTGCAAGACTAGCCAGTATTCTTAACCCCTGAGATATCTTTCCAGCCCCACAATATATGCTGTTAATCCATCTCAACATAGTAACTCAATTTAGTGAGTCTGAATGTGTTTGGGACAGACAAGTGAAGGGTACTTGTGAAAACTGCTTTATTCCTCTGTTTAGATGGAGATTGTGTGTTTGTGTGTGTGTGTGTGTGTGTATGTGTGTGTGTGTGTCTGTCTGTCTGTCTGTCTGTGTGTGACTGTGTACACTCACCCATACATGCATGTGTGGAGGCCAGAGATGGATACAGGTGTCCTCTACTGCTCTCCACCTTTTTGTGTGTGTGACAGGGTCTCTCTCCCTGAACCTGGAGCTTACTGTTTTGACTAGACCGGCTACCAAGTCCACGGGATCCTCCATGCTTCACCCTAGCTCTGGGGTCACAGATGTCCACCACTGTGGCCCAGAGTTACAGGTGCTCACTTCTATGCCCAGCTTTTATATGGGTTCTGGGGATCTGAACTCATGCCTTTCCTTGGTAACTGAGCCCATCTCCCCAGCCCCTGATAAATATTTTTAAAAAATATTTTCTAGGGCTGGAGAGATGACTCAGTGGTTAAGAGCACTAGCTGCTCTTGAAGAGGACTGGGGTTAAATTCCCAGCACCCACATGGCGGCTAACATCCATCAGCAACTCTAGTTTCAGGGGATCTGATGCCCTCTTCTGACTTCCATGGGTGCACTTACATACAAGCAGGTAATACATTCATACACATAAATTAAAATAAAATAATAAAACATTTTAAAATTTTTAAATAATTTTAGCAGTCTAGAATTTATTATAGGAAACTTGAAAAAAATCCCAAAATATAGTTAAAGTAAAAATTATTCTTAATCCCACCATCAAGAGAAACTTTCAGATACTACTTGGCAGAACTTTTTATTCTATTCTTTTCATACAGATTAACATGACAAATACGTCTTATGTCACTAAAAATTGTATTTAAGGATGAATTTTTACTCAATAGAGGTATATTTTATAATACTACATTATATATGATGTATACATGTGCCGTACCCTCACTGTTAGTTATTGGGCTGTTTACGTTTTTAACTGTTCTAATAACAGCATGAAGAACATATTTTAGCATATCTAATGTAAAGATCTTGGAGACGAATACCCAAATTATAGTGATAAGGAGCAAATACAGTAGAAGATATTGTGCTGATGTGATCTCAGTGTTTTTAAATGGAACAAGTATACAGAGTAGACTATTTTGCAAAATAAAAGGAAACAGGAACAACACAAAGGGGATATTTTTACAAGTTCCAAAGTAATGCAATGTAAGATAAATAATGCCATAGTTATGCATTTTGCTTTCTAACATCCTTTAATAAAAATATGCCTGGGTCCTGATTTAGTTAAATAATAGAACCCGTAATATATTTACTTACACTGGGCAGGACAGTTTCCTGGCTGTTTCTGTTCTAGCTGCTGACAAATCATAAAAGGTTCAAAGTTGTTTTGTGAGTTGAAGAGCCTTTGGATGAAGCTAAATAGAGAGTCATTTGCACGTGAACACACCATCCTGATGGTACAGCTTGGACGGACGCCCAGGTTCAAGGCATTCTTACGCATCATTCAAGCCTTCCTTAGATGCCACCAGAAATGAGGCCAGACTCAGCCTCCTCACTGTGGCCTCCTAACTCAGTGCTTCAACCCCTGCACCTACTCCACTGGGTCTGTTCTCTCATTTGCAAAGTTATTCATCAGGCTCTTAAGCAAAACACAATGAGGTCTGTTCCATCCAAAATAAAGCCTTTTATAACCTCCAATCTTATAACCGCCAACACTACACTAGCATCCTTTCAAATCACTTTAAATTTGGTAGGTGTAGTTAACACTGTGTAGGCTTCAAATGTAGATATTTATGGAAATTTTCTAACAGAAAGAATATTACCATCTTTCAATGACAGTTGCAAGTTTGTTATACTGTAGTTCTTGTTGCATTCGAATCAAGAAAGCAGTGCTGGCTAAACCACTAGGTAGAATGTAAACACATGTTTGTTATAGAAAAAGCAATAATTGACTAGGTACCTACCCTGTGCCTCACAGCATGCTAAATAGTCTTTATCTAAAATGCTAAATAAATTGGTGTATGGCCGCACATGCCTGTAACCCCAGCACTGGGGAGACAGAAGCAGAAGGATCACGGCAAGTTTGAGGCAAGTTCTAGGTCAGCTATAAAACAAGACCCTTTAAAAAAATCATACAAAAGGCTAAATGGCACAGGATAGAAGTTATTCTTATTTTTCCAAAGACAATTTTCCCCTAGAAACATCTGAACAACCCTGAAAATAACTGTGTTAGGAATGTGGATAGAACATTCAAATCTCTTCCTCCAGCATTTAATTTATGAACTTATCCATACATACTTATAACTGTCTACCATCTAATACAAAGTGACAAATGCGGATTTTCCCACATCGACATGTCCCAAGATCATCACGTGCAACCCTTTTGTGTGCGCATGGAGATGCCTGCCATCATAGGGAGGTGTGTCTTCTCCAAAAGTCTTGCACATCTTTTTTTAGGTTTATCCTACAAATAACAACAACAAAAAAATGCCTTTTAATTATTTTTGCTGTTGTACATTTTTTCAAGTTGTGCCTTCTATCTTCCAACTGTAATTTTTAAGTGGAAATGCAAATGACCTACACAAAATAATTGGTCTCCTTCAGAAGGTGGAGGGCAGAAGCTGAACTTCGAGCCTAGAAAATGGAAAAATAACTTTCATGATAATTATTTTTATCTTAGGCCGTCAGGTTTATGCTAATTTGTTACAGAGACGATAGGAAACAGATACAATTGGTATTCTTTCCCTCTTCCTTCGTTTTCATTTACTAAAGTTTCACGTTATCCTAACAAGTTGTTTTATTGTGATGGTGGTGGATACAATCCTTGTGTCTTATTTATGTCATGCCACCGGCCGGGACCTTCAAAATGGAGACCAGAGATGGGAGATTCCCAAGGGTTATTCTCAATCATAAGGGAATATCTCCAACATTCCCATTTGAAATGGTGCTTTGAATATACTCTTCATCATCTTAAGAAAATTCCTTTAACAACTTCAGTTCTGAAGCCTCTCTTTGTTTCATTTTATTTCTAAATGGCTGTTGAATTTTATCTTTTGGGATAACCATGATTTTTAAAAAATATTTTATTTATTATTTTTATTTTATTTTATGTGTATGTGTGTATTGCCTGAATGCACAACCATGTTCTGTAGTGCTCACAGAGGTCAGAAGAAGGCACTGGATCCCCTGGAACTGGAGTTATGGTCGGTTGTTAGCTGCCATGTGGGTGCTGAGAATTGAACCTGGGTCCTCTGCAAGAGCAGTCAGTGCTCTTAACCACTAAGCCATTTCTCCAGCACCCCTTTTTCTTTTTAATCAGCTAAGTAGTAAATCATATTTATAAACTTTCTCATGCTAAATCACTTTTTTCTTCCCAGAATAAACCCAGGTTAGTCATACTGTGTTGTCATTCTATCCCTGATTTGACCGAGTTGGTGATTAGGTTCATTTGCTATTGGAATCTTCACATGCTAATGCACTAGTCAGATGGCCACACAACGTTCCTTCCAGGGCCATCCCAGCATACCTTCATTCTACCATGACTTTTGCCTAACACATTGGATCAGACACTATCAGACAAGATGGGACACTATTTGCTGGATTTTTATTTTGCAAGGTTCTCTATAAGATCAGAATGCCCTTTTCCATTGACTGTGTGATAGATTCTCACCTGCAAAATTCTAACTTAGTGGTTCATTTATTTAATAATTACATAAGAATTTTGGCTTTCTATTTATTGGGTTAATTTTTTTCAGAATGTGTTGATTTTGTCTAAACTTTTAAGTGGTATTACCATAATTACTCCCAGAATAACTTTTCTTCTTAATCTAAAGTTATAGAATTCTTCTGTATCTGAGTTTTCTAGCTTGTTTCAATTGCTATAACAAACACTCTGACCAGTATCAACTTAGGGATAAAAAGGTTTATTTGGTTCACATCTCCTGGGTCACAGTACATCACTTAGGGAGCCCAAAATAGGAACTCAGCCCAGAAGCCTGGAGGCAGGAGCTGAAGCACAGACCATGGAGGAATGCTGCTTACTGACTTGCTCCCCTGGCCCATGCTCAACCTGCTTCCTTATGCAATACAGAACAATCTGCCCAGGGGTGGCCCACAACTAAAGCTATCCCATACACTGAGGTCATAGAATGCTTTTCTGCAGTTATAGATTTTTTTTTTAATCTTTTTGAGACAGGGTCTCCCTGTAGCCCCAGCTGTCCTGGAACTCACTGTGTAGACCAGGCTGGCCTTGAACTCACAGAGATCCGTCTGCCTCTGCCTCCCGAGTGCTGGGATTAAAGGCGTACGCCACCACGCCTGGCTTAGATCTTTTATTACCATTATTACTATCACCTTTTCTTCTTTTTTCCTGATCAGTTTTGCTATAGATTTTCAATGTTGCCATTCATTTAAGAATTGTTATGCTGATTGTATGTATTATATTTGGGATTTCCTATTTTCCTCTCTTTAAACTCATTAAATTTGTCATCTTACATTCTAATTTCTTTTAAAAAATATTTTATTTTGTTTTATATATATATATATATATTATTTGGGGGGGTTCTTTTTGAGACAGGGTCTCCCTGTAGCCTGAGTTGTCCTGGAACTCACTATGCAGACCAGGCTGGCCTTGAAC
>NW_008350388.1:2729198-2794533 GCF_000622305.1 Nannospalax galili
TATATTTGTATGTGTATGCATGTATTGTCTGCCTGTAGGTAAGTGCACCCGTGTCATGCAATGCCCTTGGAGGACAGAAGAGGCTGTTGGATCCCCTGGAACTGAAGTTACAGACAGTTGTTAGCTGCCAAGTGGGTGCTGGGATTCGAACCAGGGTCTTCTGCAAGAACATTCAGTGTTCTTAATCTCTGAGCCATCTCTCCAGCTCCACATTCTAATTTCTTAAACGGAATGTAGCTCATTATGAGTCTTTCTACTTTTCCTCAAAGTACCATGTTAACTGAACTCTACAAATTGTGCTCTACTGGGCTGGCTTTGCTGCAAATTTAAGTATTTCTTTTAGTCCCATGTTGATTTATTCTTGGATGTATGGATTATTTAGTAGGGTAGTTTTAATTTCTAGGTTATTATCAATGCTAACTTTTAGTATAATTGCATTTTAACAATTTTATCAGGAAGAAATTAAAGTACTATTAAATTCACCAGTGGTAAGTGTAGATTCAATTATTTTTAGTAAATTTATATAGAATTATCTATCTATCAGTACTGCAATCTACTTTTAAGATATTCTCCCCATCTCAGTAAATACTCCTCATGCCTGTTTTCAGTCAAGTTATCATGATATCTTGGGCAAAAACGATGGTCTGTATAAAACTGTAATTGGTAGCTGCTTTGTGTCCCAGATCTGCACTTTCTAATACTGTGACAATAATATACATAATTTAAACAAGCTAGAGTAACTTAAAAATTAAGTTCATCAGTCTCAGTCAGCACTTAAAAAATGTACAAGAGCTACACATATTGTACAGCTTGGGTCTAACCTTTCCTAAGAAGGAAATGGAGTCTCTTTTCATCATTAAGAAAGCATCGTTGGCCATCCTTGGCCCACCTAGCTCACTCAGTCCACTTGGCCTACTCTGCTATTTACTTCATCTGCTGAGTGTTTTAAATGCTTTAACTAAAAGCATTTAACATGTATTCTGCTTGAGAGCCCGAGTCACTTGCTTGTGTATCTTGACTATACTCATAGCAAACATCCCTATGTCCAGTGGGATTTCTTATGAATTCAAAACTTGACATTATTGTATAGAAATCTTATGAGCCTAAATTAGTTTCTTCAAAAATAAATAAATAAATAAATAAATAAATGCAGCGATATTTTTCCTAAAGGGCACTAATAACAAAGTACCACCTTTTCCATCCTTAGAGTGTTGGCTCAAAGTTCCAGATTCAGCCCCAAACAGCCTCACCATTTCTCACTCTGAGTTCTTCCTCCAGGCCATGAGAAACACCTTGGAGAAGATGAGGGTTTCTTTAGGCATCTTCGTAACCCATCTTAGCCAAACCACTTATCTACAAGTGTGTGGTATCTGGACCAAGTTGTTCCACACAGGACCTTCAGACAACCCAGTCCTCCATGCTGCTAAAATTTGAATAGGAGATGTCTATACATAGTCCATACTGGTATTGATTGGATTTACTTTAGGTTTCCTCTTCCAACATTTTTTCTTTTCAAAATAATAAGGAAAAGACATTACAGAACACTTTGCAAAGTTTTAAGCAAAATACAATCACCTCTTTTGTGAAAGATCAACACCCCACATCATATTTAGACTATGTGAAGTTTTTGTTAACTAAGGGAGTGAGCAGAGAATAGTGGGAATACTCAGGCTTCAGGATCATTCAGCACTGAACACCCACTTCAACACTACCATTCAATAATTATGGTTTACACAAGCACTTTATGCTTTAGGCAAGTACTTTAATCTGGGCTTCAGTTTATTCATTTGTGCAAAGAAAAATTGTAAGCTGAGCCCTGGAGCTGCAAGGATAAGCGATAAAGCACTTGGGATGCAGAATGATGCAGTCAGAGCTGATGCCTCTGGTGGGGAACATGATGAGGAGTAACAGAACTCCGAGGCAGGCCTTCCTCTGTCTTCGAAGACAGTGCATTCTGTAATGAGCCACTGAGTCTGGGGATGCTTTATAGTTTTGCAAAATTCTGAGTGCCAGCAGTCCAATGCTGTTAGAACAAGCATCTCTAGACTCTCGGGTATAAAAGGAACCACTGCCTGCCTGAGTCAGGGATGGAACCCGGATGTGTGATCTATTTAAGATCTCCTTGCATGTGCTGGTGGTGCAGAGTTCTGGGGAAGAAGAAAAACCATGGGCTGTGCAGCAGGCCTGGGAGAAGACTTTATACTACACTTCATTCCAGCATAGAACTTTCTGAAGTCCAGAAATTCTACATTTGAACCCGATCTACAAAGTCATTAGAAAAGAATACTTGTCAGAACAAGTGGCTGGAGTATATTTTATTTAATAAAATAAATATTCATTCAATATTTAAACTTATAGCCTGTGGGCCTCCATTTGTTCTCTTACTCTGGTCCCATAAATACCAGGGGCAAACTTGACTTTGGAGAAAGTTTCTGTGCTTGTCTGTGCAAAGAGGGACGTGGTCTGCCCCAGGGTCTGTGTTACTCCTGAGTGGTTTCAGTAAAATATTTAAAATATTTTACTCTTTTAGTAAATTTATATAGAATTATCTATCTATCAGAGTGACAGAGGACAGAGGACAGAGGACAGAGGACAGAGGCAGCCATTCCCTTCACGTCATCCCCTGATAAAACTCACGCACTCTAAATACACACATATGTCCAAGCTTCAAAATGTTTATTCATTACAGCCTTATTGCATGACTGTCATGATTTGAATCTGAACTGTCCCACACAGGCCCATGTGTTTAACACTTTGTCCCCAGTTGGTGGTGCTGTTTCCAGAGCCCATAGAACCTTCAGAACTTTAAAGGTTATTCCCACCTCTGGCTCTGGTCTAGGTGTCTGCTTCCTGGTCATGATGTGACTGGCCACCGTCATGCTTCTACCAACAAAAACTGAGCCCAACTAATGCCAGGCCTTCCCTACCATGATGGACAGAACTCTCCTGAAGCCATCAACCAAAGCCAGCCTTTCCCCTTTTAAGCTGCTTCTGCCAAGTGTTTCGTCACAGTGACAAGAAGAGTAGCATAAAGGCCTTCCTGTTCCATGTCTTAGGTCCAACATACCAGGGTGGGATCGGGTGTACCATAAGGTGTAAGGATCTGATGGTGCAAATTCTCTGTATTCCAACCGTTCCACCTTGGCCAGATACATGGCTTGTCAGTGCATTCCAGTACACATGGCTGAGGAGGTACCCATGTAAATCTTGCTCCATCTCCTCCGTAAAGTGTTCAGTCACCACTGGAAGCCCAGTGGCTTCTCCCTGAGCATTACCGACTACCCATATCTCTTATCTGAAAGCATTTGTGCCATCCGCGTACATACTTCTTCCATCTCGCTACAAACAGAATTGTTTAACCTTAAAAGTGTTCAGATCCATCTCCAGAGACTCTGATTACAAAGGAAATCGGAGGTGAAACCAGAGGACTGTTTCAGAGTTGTTAGTTCTATTACTGGAGTGTACTTGTGATGTATGTATGTGTTATTAAACATACCAGGTCATCTAACACAGCCATGATTAAGAATTTGTCATATGTTTAAGGCTTTTTATTCTCGATATGATTTTTAACATTTTAATTAATTAATTTTTGTTTGTGTGTGCACTCACATACTCAAGTACCACAGGGGCATGGCAGAGTTAAGAAGACAACTTGCAAAAGTTGGTTCTCTCTGTCCATGATGTGGGTTCCAGGGATCAAACTCAGACGGTCAGCCTTGGCAGCAAGTGCCTTTACCTGCTGAGCCAGCTCATTTGGCTCTCCTGAAGGTGGAAACTGTGCTCTGCACATGTAAGTAACCTGCTCAGCTCTGGCAGCACGAACCACGCACATTACAGACTCTACAGAAGTACACTGAATCTGTACTGGCTCTTCCATGGCCAGACCAGAAGAAATGTAGCATCACCATGCCTGCATGCTATTCACAGTGTCATCTGCTGTCCCTGTCTCCTCTTCCGTTCTGCACGCACTGCGGACACTGCATAACTTGCAGCATATTGGCAGTCCCACGCCCGACCTCTCCAACAGCTCTTTGTTTTGTTTGCTCATTGAGCTGAGTTGAAATCCCAGTCCTAATGTGAATCATTCAAAGGGGGATTTTTCTTAAAACCAATGATTTGTCCTTGGACCACTGGCAGTCCTGGCCGGTGCTTGAGCCACATTAATTTCAGCAAGAGTTGTTAGGGACCAAGGCGAGCCAGCTGGGGTTGCCAGCTTTTAACTTCTGCTCAGGGGGCTTAAAGAGGTAGTCCCAAGGTTCTCGCAGTCATGTCCTTCCTTAAAATCAATTTCAAAAGAGCAAAAACATGAAAACCCAATTGTAACAAAAATACTGTCTGGGGGATCTCACTTTGAGCATGGGTAACAATGCTTTTCCCTGTGCATGTGGGAGACAATGTCCCCACTTGAGTTTGATGTAGGGGGATGATTTAGACATTTCTTAGGTGAGAACCTTTTGTTAACCAGAAAATTGGTCCTTTTGCCTCCCTGTTTTAACATATAAGTAGGCTTTACCTTCTCTTTTTTTTTTTTCTTAAATGGTACTTATACATACACCTGATTGGTGTTTTATTCATGTGGACAAACTACTTCCATTATGTGAATGTACAATAGCTGGAAGTCAATGGGAATCAAACAGCTACAGCTCTAAGCAATGCTTTGTAAATTGCAGGACTGATAATAACAACTTAGGAGGCTGCCAGTGTTGAGATAGAGTTGGCCAAACTTTGGACCTCAGCATGGAATGTACATATTCATCCCCAAATTCTCAAAGAGGACTTCTTTCCCTCTGTTTCCACAAATAGGATGAACCTTTGATTTGATCAAGATAAGAGCACAGAGCTTTCATGTCCCTGCCCTGTGACGTCAGGAAAGGAAAGCACAATTGGCCGTCGGTGTACTCAGACCTGCTGGGAGCAAAGCACTACCAGGCATAGCGATGTTCAGACAAGACCTGTACGTCCAAAACACCCCTCAGGAAGAGCCAGTCATTTCAGTCACCATCCTTCTCAGGAGAGAAGACACTGGACAGGTCACAAGGGTAGACAATTCATACTCACAACTTGGGCACTGCCTCGTAACCTCACAAAACTCTTCCCAACCATTTGAGAAGTGTGGAATGTACCAGAAATATGAGGAAAGGTTACATTGGGAAATGGAAAAAGCTAGTGTGTAAGAAATAAGATGACTAAGGCTTTTAAAGATCATAGGAGAGCCTGGTGTGGGGGCACACACCTTTAGTCCCAGCACTTTGGGGGCAGAGGTAGACAGATCTCTGTGAGTTCAAGGCCAGCCTGGTCTACATAGCAAGTTCTAGGCCAGCTAGACCTGTAGGGAGACCCTGTCTCAAAAAGACCCCCAAAACGATAGTGGGAGTAAAGTAGGGGAAGGGGAGTTTCATCAAGACTTATCTGCACATATCCCATCAATAGTGGTAGATTCAAATAAGTTAGTTCACATAAATTCTAGTCCTCGTTAAAAAATTATAATAGCTATCATATACAAACTATCTGGGACATGTTCCCACCTCCCTATACCAGCCAGCCTTGATTCTGCCTCATACCTCTTGTCCCTGCCTGACCCAAAACCCTAAACAAGGCTCCTCCTTAGACAAAGGCTCCTCCCTCAATCTTACACGGGTCCAGTGTTGCGCCTCTGAATACAAACACATTTACATTGGTTGGGTTAGTTACTTTCACAAATCTCTACTGATTTGGGTCTTCTTCAATTTTTTTCTGTATGTCTATGTCTTTTATGTGCAACAAGTACCCTTGGACCAAGCATCAGGCTGTTAGATCTTCAAGAGTAGAGATGTTTTCTGCTTCTGTAATCCCTCTTCCATTATACTAAACATTGTCAGTTGGCTAAAGAAGAGAAAGGGTTAGAAAATAAGCTACTAAGGGGCCGGAGGGATAGCTCAATGGTCAAGAGCACTGGTTGCTCTTGCAGAGGATTGGGGTTTGATTCCCAGTACCCACATGGTAGCTAACAACTATGTTTAACTCCAGTTCCAGGGGATCCAATGCCCTCTTCTGACCTCCATGGGCATTGCATGACATGGGTATACTTACACACATGCAAGCAATACACTCATATAAAATAAAAATAACAAATGAAAGACCTTTTTAAAAAGAAAATAAGATACTAAGGGGATTAATTATAGACTTGGGAAGACAGGTGATTTAGAGACTGTACTTTTGTGCATGAAACCTGAATATATGCAAATAGTAGCAACATACAGTTTACTTTTTCAGGAGCAAAGGAAAGGAAATGAAGACCCCAGGACCAAAAGGCAAAAAATAGAATTAAGTTTCTACTCCTATGATTTTTATTAAAGATTTATTTAATTTTTATTTATGTATATGTGATCTGGACACACGCATGCAGGGGCTCACAGAGGCCAGGAGATGGACATCAGAGCCCATGCAGTTAGAGTTTCCTTTTAATATTTTATTATTTTTATTTTATGCATACAAGTGTATTGCCTGCACGTATGTGAATGCACCTGTGTCATGCGGAGGTCAGAAGAGGGCTTCAGATTCCCCTGAAACTGGAGTTAAGGACGGTTTGTAGCTGCATTGTGGGTGCTGGGAATCAAACCTGGGTCCTCTGCAAGAGCAGTCAGTGCTCTTAACCGCTGAACCATCTCTCCAGCCCCGCCATGGAGTTAGAGTTACAGGCAGTCATGAGTCACCAGATGTGGGTGCTGGGAACTGAACTCCAGTCTTCTGCAAGCGTTCTTAACTGCCGAGTCATCTCTCCAGCCCTACTACTAAGATTTTAGTGAAAATTATAGATTTTCATGTTTATTGCTATGATCACTAAAATTTTCAATGGAGATTTGCAGAAGGTTAGTATCAGAGCTGTGAGGGCTGAAGCTGCAGGTTTCCAGCACCCTCTGGCAAGATATTTATGCCTACCAGGCCATTTCATCCTCACCCTATGGCTGCTTCAAACTGGATCAAAATGTCTACAGCCCTCTCAGAAACCAGCATTAGTAGCACTGATACATGCACACACCAGCCAATGTGGGAGGCACCCACTTCTCCAGTCTTTTTCCTCTCTCTACCTGCATCCCTGTCCTGGCTGGTGCATCCATCTTCACCAGTCCCGTCACCCTTCTTAGACTGACAGCTAGATACAGTCTCCTTCAACACCTAAGTAGCGGGTAGAATGATACCAAATAAGTAGCTAGATAATATAAGATGGATAGAGAGATGAGAGATAAATCAAAGTTAGATGGTTGAATGTAGATAGATAATAGATATAGATGTTAGAAGATAGAATAAACAGATTAGATGATTGAAGATAGATGGTTGATAGATAGAGAGATGATAGAGAAATATAGATAGATAGATAGATAGATAGATGATAGATAGATAGAGATGATAGATAGATGATAGATATAAATGATTGACATTGATAGATAGATAGACAGATGGTAAATAGATAGGTGATAGATGGATGATAGATAGATGGATGATAGATAGATACAGATGATAGATAAATGATTGAAGTGTGAGAAGCTGACTCAGGGCAGAAACTGGTCCTTTCTGTTCAGACTCATGCTAGTTCTCACAAACTTCTGTTCTCAAGAATTCTCCAGGCCCAGTGCTCGGCAGTTCACTTTCTCTTTGTGTCTTGCAGCCCCTAGTGAGCCACCTGGCAACCTCAGGTGGGAGCAGCAGGGCTCCCAGGTTTCCCTGGGCTGGGAGCCAGTCAGACCCTTAGCCAATGAATCTGAAGTCATGGGTTACAAGGTTAGTGTCTCTTGGTTCCTGGAAGGCATGCATATCTCCAAAACCATAAATGGGGAATCAAAGATCGGCTGATGAATCTTATTTCCTCCACAGCATTTTTTTCTTCATATATATTTTTCAAATATAGATAGATAGATAGATGATAGATGGATGGATGGATAGATGATAGATAGATGATAGATAGATGATAGATGATAGATATATAGATGGATGGATGGATAGATAGATATGTAGATAGATGATAGGTAGATAGATAGATAGACGATAGATGGATGTATGGATGGATAGATAGATGATAGATGGATGGATGGATAGATAGATGATAGATAGATAGATGATAGATAGATAGATGATAGATGATAGACAGATAGAATGAACATATGGTTTAGCTTTACCTCAGTAAAAGGACCTCTGGAGACCACACATCTCTAGCAGCTGTCACCATTTAGGAGTCTGTGCACTTCCTCTTATTTGTGCTGGTGTTGCAGTTTTTCTGCACGTGACCCCCATTCCTGATCTTGCCCAGCAAGGCACTTGACCTGATGCTATGTATCCAAGGTTACCCACACTGGTATCTTCAATTTTTTGAATTTTTCAAGTAGTAAGATTTTCATTCAAAGAACAAATGGTATATTTGCAGGAAATTGAGGGTTTTGGAGAAAATATCTTCCTCATTAAGAAACTGCAGTTTTCCAAAAATGGAAACTAATTTTTGCTGAATTTTGTTTTGTGTTGTGTTAGTTTTGTTTTGTTTTTTAATTAAGAAGTCACTTGATCCAGGCGTGGTGGTGCACACCTTTAATCCCAGCACTTGGCAGGCAGAGGCAGGCAGATCTCTGTGTGATCCAGGCCAGCCTGGTCTACATAGTGAGTTCCAGGCCAGCTGGGGCTACAGGGATCCCCTGTCTCAAAAACCAAAAGCCAGAATAAAACAAAACAAAAGTCACCTCGAAAGGAGCAGGTTATCTAGTTGGGAACGCATGTAAAGGAAAAAGAAGCAAATAAAAGAGAGCCACCATGAACTTTCCAAAGCCCAGAAGCTTTTAGTGGGCACTCAGGTCTAAGCAGTACCATTTTATGTAAGGCTATCTTTTCTGGTCCCTGTTCTGACACCATATTTAACAGAACCTTCTCTTCTTAAGTCTAAAATATCTTCTGCTGTTATGCTTTCCTTGCGTACCCCATAATAGTTTTCTGCCTCCTAAAAGAATCATGACTGGTAGACCACCATTTTCCTCTTTATTCTTCCCTTTGTTCACCCCTCCCTAATTGCAGCCAAGTTCATCTCCCCTTCTTTTCAACCACCGTGCACATCCCCATATCCTGAACTTCATCATGATCAAGACCGTTGTGATCGGCAACCCTGGCCTGCTCTCAGTTTCCCTACTCTCTCATTAATGACTCTTAGAGATGAACCTGGCTCACACTTGGACTTTTCTGAAGAATATTCTGAAAGATGCTCCTCCTGGCTAGAGCTCATCCTCCTGGGCTTCTCTATGGCTACCACGGTGCAGCAACCTGCTTCTCTTCAAACTAATGCCTTTTCAAGAGGCCCCCACCATCTAATGAGAATCCTCTTCCTTTCTGGACTCTCTGTCCACAACTTTATCTTGATTGCTCTGGGGGGTCACTCCCCCAAAACTCTCCCGACAATCCTCTAACTCATAGGTCCACCCCATAGTCATCTCAAACCTGCACTTCTCAGATCCTTTCCTAAAGCCACACATGCATTTCCAATTCTTTGTTGGCAACCTCCACCTCAAATCCAATCCATGGAGGTGCCTGGTAAATAATTAGTACTTAATAAGTATTAGCTTAATTGAATATAGTAGATACACTAACTTGAATGTAGTAAATACTAATTAAGCACTAATTATGGGCTAGGCACCACAGTGGGTGTAAGATAAAAAGAGGTGTCCTTGTGAGCTGCAGAGGGAATGATTGTGTGAGCCTCTGACTAACCAGAGAATGAGGCCCCATGGACCAGGATTTATCTTTAGAGTCCTGGAAAAGGCGAATCCTGAAGGAAAAATAAGGGAAAGTGAACTGAAGTTGTACCCTTATAGTCTCATTAGTTCTGGATAGAGCCTCATATCAGAGGTCACCCCTGACACGTACTCAGAATGTTCCAGAGGATTCTTTAAGAGAAAGATATCACAGAGTATCCAACAATGGTCTACAGGCCAAATCCAACCTTCTGACTATTTCTGTTTATAAAGTCTACTTGGAACGCAACAGTGCTCATTCGTTTCCATGTTATCTATGGCTGTTTCAGAACAGAGTGACTATGACCAAGACCACATGACTCAGAGGCTATAAAATATTTACCATTTTCCTTTAAGAAAAATCTTTTCTAACCTCTCTGTACAATAAACCAACTCCAACTTGGCTTATTCTAAATGAAACCAGGAGTGTTTCTAAAAGAAAATATTTCTAAGCCCCTGGAACTTAGGTTTTTTTAATTTATTATTTTTATTTTATGTGTATGAATGTATTGCCCCCATGTATGTGAGTGCACCCAGGTCATGCAGTGCCTGTGGAGGTCAGAAGGCACCAAATCCCCTGGAACTGGAGTTATGGACAGTTGTTAACCACCACGTGGGTGCTGGGATTCAAACCCAGGTCTTCTGCAAGAACAGCCAGTACTCTTAACCACTGAGTCATTTCTCCACCCTGAGCTTAGGATTTTTAAAAAAAATATTTCATTTATTATTTTTATTTTATGTATATGAATATATTGCCTACATGTATATAAATGCACCTGTGTTGTGCAATGCCCACATGGATCAGAAGAGGGTGTTGGATTTCCTGGAACTAGTGTTATGGACAGTTGTTAGCTTCTATGTGGGTGCTGGGAATCGAACCCAAGTCCTCTGCAAGAGCAACCCGTGCTCTTAACTGCTGAGCCATCTCTCCAGCTCCTGAGCTTAAGATTTTTTAATAGATAACACAGGAAGTCTTTAGGTTAAAGCAAGCTTGGGAAAGTGTCAGTTTTTTAAAGCTTCATTTTTACAATCTTATAGCTTCAGATTTATATCTCAGTATGACTATTCTTAATTCTATCACTTTGAGTGCCTTTCTGAGTTCAGCTTTCCTCATATAGAGAAGGGAAACCAAATGTGCTTTCTGCATAGAGTTGTTTGGGGATTAAATGAGAAAATTTTTCATCAATTGCACAGTACCAAGGACCTCATCACCATCATGAGCATCATCACCATCACCATTATAGTATTCCCTTCTCCTCCTCTTCCTCACTTGACTTTACTTCCCACATGATCAATTTGCTTATGTGTTGATGTGATTGTAGCTGAACATGGTGAATTAGCTTACCTTCACCTCAAAATCCTGGATTCTACCTTCTTCTTTAGTTTAAAAATATTCAGCAAATAAGTCTTTAAATGATTTACAGCATCTTTTATTTAAGGAGTTCAAAGTACTGCACAAAGAAGTGAGTCTGATGGAGGAGATGGGGAAGGTAAATTGACCTACCCCAAACCACATTTCACAGCAAGTCCAGGAACACAATGTGCAAGGCCTGACTCCTAGCCAGTACCTAGGAGCCAACAAGCACCAGCACACCTTTCCAGATCCGTCTCATCATCACTTATGTATGACCCTCCTGCAGATAGGATACAGCAAACCTATCAGCCAGAAACCTTTTATGGGCCCATGAAAGGCTCGGAAGCCATCTCCACCTCTCCCAGCCCCAATGCTGATGGGGTGAAGGCAGCCATCCCCACCTGCCCAAAGAACCCCAGGATTACTTTGCTCACATCAGTCCCCTCCTCAGAACACTTCAGCTCCTTCTCAGTCTGCTCTTAGGAGCTTTAAATTCCACCCCTGTCTTCTACCTCACCTCAGCTCCACCCTTGACTCATTTATACCACACCTTGTGGTATCTATCCAAGCCAACAAAATCTCTGACACTGAGCTGAACAAAGCCCAGCCTTTCTTACTGGATTTTAATGTCCATTACAAGAAGAAAAATGCCCTACCAACATGATTGATGATCTCAACCATAACCTCTTTTGGCCAGACCACACTTAGGAAATCACATCCCATTCCAGGAAGGACATTCTAAGAGGGGTTTGGAAAAACAGGTGGTCATTCAGAAGGAGAGGTCCTGATTTGATAAGGGGATAAAGAGTTCTGCAAGTTTGTAATATGATAGCATAGTTCACAGACCTGAAGGGCTGTCATACTGGGAAAGGGTTAGACTAACTTTGAGTGGCTCAAAACTTGAAATCAATGTAATGGATTGATATTTCAGGGAAAAGGATCACTGCTCCATGCAAGGAGAAAACCTCACCATTGTTTGAACTATCTGAAACTGAACTGTACTGTCTGTGAGATATGTGATATGGGTGTGACCAAACTGACAAAGGAGTTTTAGGGTGGCAATATGTGTTGCAACAAGATGAAATGAGGGAACTTGCAGAGTATACCCAAGTCAAAAGCACAACTTCTTGACCCATTCTCTCTGAGTCTGAATTCTACCCCATCTATCCGTAGTATATTACAGCTTGAATATGAAATGTCCTTCATGGGCTCCCGTGTTTGAACACATGGTCCCATGCTCATGGGAGGTTGTGGGACCTTCTAGACAAGAGGCCCGCCTGGAAAAAGTGGATCTCTGATGGGCAGAGCTTGAAGATTATAGATTGGTCCCATTTCCATCAAGCTCTCTGCCTCCTGGTCTACTGAGATGTGAGCAACTGCCACATGCTCCCTCCTGCCGCACGATGGAGCCACCCACTGCCATGCTCTTTTCACTGTGATGGACTATATTTCACAAAGCTGGAAGCCAAAGCAAACCCTTCCTCCTTAAGTTGCCTCTTGCCAAGTGTTTGGTCACAACAATAAGAAAAATTCACTAAAATTACTCATGCTTTAAACCACTCTGTGCCTCGGTTTCTTTATGATAATCGCACCAACTGTCATCTTTACTGAGAGCAAATAAATGAACAAATGAACATGCATAATGGATTTAGAACAGAAATTGATATGTACAAGCACCACAGATTGTCATATTTTATTTTCACCCTTTGGTGACTATAGGAACAACTCATTACATGTCCTTTATGTGCACTGAAGTTCCTACTCACAGAACACAGAGCAGTAGCGGGCCCTTGGCTTTCCATGAACGCATCTCCTTCTACCCATTGAGGCATGAAAAGGGAAGGTTGGGGCACCAGAGACGCAGTGCTCCAGGGTCAGCGCAGTACTGAGGACATGCAGAGGGGGAGGGGGAGTTCCTGGCTCCTTCCTTCTCATTCTTCTCATGCCTCCCAGTCATGGGTGACATTTCAGGGTAGCAGCTTCTGCAAAGGCACAGATGTCACAAGCGAGCCAAACAGAAGAAAAGAACACAAGGACAAGGTACTGGATGTGGCTCAACACTGTACCTTGCGCAGGGATAGCACTCAAAACCACTAACACAGCCAGAATTCAAGCAAACATGGGCTGGGAAAGAGCTTAACTATATATAACTGAGCACCAAAGAAATCAGACCAAGCATAAGAAGGAATTACAGTGCATCATTAAATAATATTCATGAGATTAGTAATATGATATTCAAGTGTGATCCAGTACTTATCACTGAATTATTTGAATTCTTATACAGATCCGCTCTTGGACTTCTCTTTAAATTCCCAGATTCCCCAATTGTTTAGGCTACCAAGACCAAATCTCCTCACTAAGCTTTCCTTTTCTTATTTTTTGTTGTAAATATTTAAGATCTGCACCACGATGCTTGACGATACATCCACACAGTGAGTGGTGAATACTGACAAATTAACAGCTATCTCGGTAAAAGCACTTAAAATCTCCTCTCTCAACAAATCTTCAACTTACAATATTAACCATAGTCCTAATACTGAAGATTAGATCCCTAACCTGATTCATCCTGCCTACTCCACACTCGCACCCTTTGACCCACTTCCTCCATTTCATTCTCATCTTCACTCTGGAAACCACTGTTCTCTCTGTTGCTATTTATTCCACTTTCCTTTGAGACCCTGCTCACAAGTGAAATCGCACAGGCCTCTTCTTCCTACATCTATCTCACTTTCTTAACATAATGTTCTCCAGGTTCATCCACGCTGTTACAAATGAGAGCATCTTTCTGAAGACTGGAAAATAATTCACTCCACATAGTATCTCCTTTTTGTTGCGGTACTTTTGTTTTGTGTTGAGGACTGTGTCCATGTTTGACACATGCTCACCACATGCTCTGTCACCAAGGCATACCCTCTGCCCTAGAAATAATTTTTTGTCCATTCATGCACCGACAGGCACTTAGGTGACTGTAGCTTGGCCAATGTAAGCGGTGCAGCAGTGAACATGGAAACCTAGCTATCTCTTAAAAATGCTGAGTTCATATCCCTTCCGTAGATACCCAGCAGAAAGTTTCCTGGGTCTTCTCGAAGAGCTTTCAGTCCTTCACATTTCTCACTGTTCTACCCCCCAAATGTTTTCCCACATCCTGTGCTCTGGACAGCCACAAGGACATGATTTTTACACCCTTTCTTTTCCCCACCTTCTAGCATTTGTGTCTTAAAATCATTTTCCTTGTCAGGTCTTACCCGCTAGACTATGGCTTTCCTAAACACTTGGATTATGACTTCTTATTCTGTGACTTCTCAGTATCCCACATCACTTCTGATAAACAAAAGGCAGCAAATATTTTTGTGGAAAGAATAAAGGAATCAGTACATAGAGACTACAGACTCGGGACCTTAGTAACCTAGTAGAATCCCTCAATCCATTTCAGAACCTATGGGTGCTTTCTGTTTACTCTGGGTCTGACATCCTCTGCATTTGTTTCTTTGTGATACTTTAATGATGGAAGTATATCTCACCTCCTTCAATGCCTCTAACCCTGCAGCAACCTTTTCACTTCTATAAATAGCTAGAGTTCTCACTAGCTCTCTAGAGCTGAAATTATTTGTGGTGTGGTGGTTTCTGCCCCCCTTTTGTTTACATTTATTTATTTGTCCTGTCTTCATTACAGTCTAAGTCTCTGGCCATAAGCACGTACTTCATCTGTAACTCACCCCAGTATACAAGCTATCCATGCTTGACTGACTGCCACGTTAGTGAATAATGTTTGATAATTTCATCAAAATTCCTCTTTACCCATGGTCTGATTCCTTTAGGGTTTAGGCTAACTTCTTTTAGCTCCTGGTCTGCAGGCCCATGTTGATTTGCATTATGACTGTATTAATGCTTTTGAATGCTATCCATGTGCTAGGTGCTGTTTAGAACTAAATAAAATGTCTTGCCCTAGTGATTTGTTTTCTTTCAACTTGGCAGATTTGTGACCCCTGTGTTTCTAGGAGCCGAAATTGTCAAGACTCTTTTAATGCACCTCTTTGTTCGGGCAATAGCACGCCTGGTGGTTTTGAGAATAGCTGTCGTTTTGAGAATAGCATTTGTAGACACAACTGCTGTTGAAAAGGGAAACTCTATACATGGACTATTTCACTGGGAACAAGGCAGCAAAAAGAGCCGCTATTGTTCTTCATTAAAAGAAATAAACGAAGCCTAGTGCATTAATTCGATCCTGAACATGATGCAGCATTTTGCTCTAAATCTGGGCACAACTGTATCTATATTGTCCACATCAGGGCAGTTTTGATCTCAATCAGTGTTTGTAAGCAACCCCCAAGGCACCCAAGATAGAAAGATCTGGCCCCTGTTTCAATGAACTTCCAAGATGGCTTTGAGCAAACAGAGCCAGTCGCAGCGTGAAACTCCTCGGGTCCTTGTTACACTCCGGAGTGTCGTAAGCTCAGACAATCTCAGCACTGTAAAAGCCACAGACAGCTACAATCCTAAAGAACCACAGGCTTAGGGCACTTCTTTAAAACTTGGACCTGTGCCACTACAGTTTAGTAAAGAGTTGGAGACTGAGAGGGCACATTTGTCCCTCTCCTGCCGGTGAAATGGGGCTCCTGTGAGCATGTGTGCACGGCTGTGTCTTCCCTCCGAGGGCTCAAGCGCTTGGCATTTGCCACTGGTGCAACATTGAATCTTTTGGCTCAACTGAATGTTCAGAGC
Source organism: Nannospalax galili (assembly GCF_000622305.1). Taxonomy (NCBI): domain Eukaryota; kingdom Metazoa; phylum Chordata; class Mammalia; order Rodentia; family Spalacidae; genus Nannospalax; species Nannospalax galili. The sequence continues at coordinate 2,745,018 of NW_008350388.1, forward strand.
CTTTCATCACATGACACATTAAAAATCGAAATGCAACTGTCTGTCTCCCTCTCTAGAACAACCTTGCTTCTGATAAACAATTCTAGAGCAATCCATTCCAATACTGGACTATTGGCACGGGAAAAACACACACGTACCTAAAAACAGAATGAATAGCAGGTTGGAGGAACTGCACACTGACACTGCAGGCCTATACCCCACCTCGTGAAACTGTCCTTGGTGATTAGCATCACTCTGCTACCCAACACCACAAAAAGTAATCGTTTGAAAAGATCAAATATAAAGAGGTTCGAAGAAGTAGCAACAATAAAGAAAAAAGGTTTGGAAGGAAGAAGAAAGCTTAAGAACAAAGACATTTAAGGAAGATAAATTCCCAAAGGAACCAAAAAATCAAATGAAAACAAATGAGGAACAGAGCCAAATCAAGGAGGGCTTCTGATGTAACAAGATCAGCAAATCTTTATGTCTTTGCTAAGTTGATAAGCAAAATTGCCTCAAATCATTTCAGTTTGCATTTATTTGATTGCTAGTGAAATGTTTTTTCTAAGTACTTTCTTACCAATCTATTTTTGTCTTTGGCAAATTGTTTTATTAATGACAAATGTTCACCCTCCTGTCGTTATTTCCTTATCAATATATTTGATAAGAGATATCTATCTAGTAACATTGCTGTATTTGCCATGCCTGGGAAATCGCTAGTTAATGGCATAGTTATGTCATTTTCATATATAATCTTATTATCTATGTATAAATTTACATATGATAACTTGATTCTGATCTGTTTTGCATACTCATCTTCAGCTAAGAAGAGCTTCTCCAGAAGCTAAGATTTCAGACTGGTTAGTCACAAAGGGCTGTAGAAAATAAACAATTGATGTGCGTGGCAGCAAAGTATGGCCGTAGCCAGCATGCAGGGGCTTTTAGCGCATGTCTTAAATTCAATGAATAAGACACAACAAAAGGCACTCAGTTGGGACAGGTGAAATATCAGCAAAAAGGCACTGGTGACTGGGACATGGGGCTGACTCACACTATTCAGGCATAGTAGAAGAATCTGAGAGCCACGGTGCCTACCAGCCTGATCTTGACTTTTCATCACCAGTTTACAAGGGAACATTGACTACAAGAGTCCTGCAAAATCCTTGATGCAGCAAGGGCTACATTACATTCTCAAATCCTATTTCAGCCAGCATGTTCTTGAACCGAATCTACTGTGGTCCAAGTGGCACTGATCCCGAAGACAGTTTGTTCTTGACTATTGCTAGATGCTCGTATCTAGCAATACATAGCTTTGACTACTCCTATTTAGTAGTAGTATTATCTAGTAAAAGTGGGACATCAATGAACCAATGAACACCAAATGCACAATACAAAGGACTGGTAAACGACAAACACGACACAGCCATACACCCACACCATGTGTGCCTATGCATATCCATGTGCGCATAACAAAACAGTTGAAAAATAAGAGGTAGGGAGAAAGAGGAGGGAAGGCGTATTCTCTCTTTTTGTAAATTTTTATTGAATTTTTGTGTATTTCATATAGAACATCTTAATCATCTTTATACCCTTCCTCATTGGCACCCTTCCATACCCCCCCCAACTGGAATTCATGAATTCTTTCGTTTGTGTTAAGGCCTATCATGCCAAGTTAGTGTTCCCAGGCATCCCTCAGTGCAAGCTCATCCACTGGGGTCTAGTCAGTCTATCTAGAGTCCCTCCCTTTAAGATCAGCTCTTCCTTACCCAGCAGTAATCAGCTGCCAATAATTCTTCAACTAAGATTGGTATCTGATGTCCATTTCCACAATTCTGTGCTGGGGTTTTGTCATCTTTAACTTGGAAGAGGAGCAGAAGAGGTAATAACTAAGAGTACTTCTAGAGAATTCCTAAGGTTATCTCTTTTCATTGAAGACATCCAAGAAACAAAAAAAAAGAAAAAGGAAGTGATATATTAAATTTGTTAGTTAGATATCTTTAAAAATAGTATCTTCATAAAAGGGAAAAGTGAAGAATCTCTCTCCTGTGGTAATTTTTTTTAAAGAGGAGATTATCTTATACCTGGATTAATTTCTCAAATGTTAAGACAAAGACAATTTTTAAATGTCTGTTAGCTCAGAGTCAGTGTCTCTAAATCACTCCTTTTGGTTTTCTGGTTTGGGGTTTTTTTCCTTCTCTTTTGCTATCCCTTTGAACAATTATAACAAGCAGTCCTTTAAAAGGAAAGAGTCGCTATAGCATCAAGTAGGGGAGTTATTGCTGGTCTTTCTGGGCTCAGAATCTTTGTGGGGTATGTGTGTACTTGCATGTATGTGGCCACACATGTGGAGGCCAGAGGTCAGTCTTGGGGACATTCCACAGGAGCTGGCACCTTGATTTTTGAGACACAGTCTCTCACTGGGACCTGGAGCTTGCTGATTAGGCTGGGCTGGCTGGCCAGTGAGTGCTAAGAATCGCTCTGCCTCTGCCTTCCTTTTTAGTCTTGGGATTACAGCCACACACCACCATGCCTGGCTTTTTATATTGGTCCTGAGGCTAACTCTGGTTGTCACATTTGAACAGCAAGCAAATACTTTACAAACTGAGCTGTCTCCCCAGTCCTGGGCCTTGGAATGATGATTTGAATTTTTAGTTGTCTTTATTTCATTCAAATGTCCTACCTTCATAATTTCTCAAAAGATTCTTTTAACTTGGATTTCTGGAGACAAGTTCGCTGAAAGGTAACAAAGCCACACTTTGAAATAAACAATAACTGAAGCACATATTTCTTTCACCTAGTTATTATTTTTACATGGGTTTATTATCAGATATGGCTACAGCAGATAGGCACATGATTGAGAATCTTTCCTATCCCACCCTGCCAGGACTTTAAGAAGGAGCACACACTCCTATGAGGGGCATTTGTATAGTGGAAGCTTCAGGGAAAGAGACACAGAAACTTCCTGCCACTTCTAGTTTGAAGACAGAAAAAACAAAAACCCAAAAGTTGTAAGGTGGCTTTTGATCTTCAGCAGCTGTTCAAAGCAGGGAACAGATTTCAGATGTAATTCTCAAAGCTCTGGCCCCTAAACAAAATCAATGACTAGATGCCCATTTCCAGTTGGCATGGAGAGTCTCCAAAGCTAAGGGGTTGGAAATCTGCTTTTAAAATTCTAAAGGAAAAAATCCTTTCAAAATATAGTTACAGCATACTAATTAACATGTTCCAATGTCCCTCCATTTCAGTCACCTCGAGAGCCTAAGAGTGTTAGTACCACTTAGCAGGGTTTGGCAGCCTTTGTCCCTAAGAATGGAGCACTGGTGGTCTCTCTGACAAGCCAAGGCACAGCACAAACGTGTGTCTTCGGACATGAAAAGGTTCCTTCTGTGAAATGCATTGAATACTCAGTGTTTATTAAATGGTCTTGAATATTTTTTTCTCTACTAGCGCTTCCTTCCCAGCCACATTTGATTTTTTTTTAATCTAGCCCACTTTCCAGAGTCATTACCCATCACAAACTCTATAATTCAAAATGAGTTTCTGCTGTAATTCAAAAGATAACTCATTCCTATTTCCAACATTTAATGTATTTTCTCTTCCCTTTTTTTCCTGAAAGCAATATACGTGTGTAATTAATAAACAATTTAGTATGTTGAGGAACCTAGGAACTTGGCAAATGTTCTGGGGATATGAAATCTCAAGAAAAGCAGCACATTATAAGAAATAGTAAGTAATTACTTATGTAAGCTTTCTTTTTAAATTCTAAGAACATTAACTACTAATTACCTACTAATTACCAGTACTTCAGCAGGTGTTTGCACTTAACTGTAGGCTAAAGCCCCTGTGAAAAACAAACCCCTCAGCCTCTCTCCCGAGCAAAGCCGAGTCCCACTGGACCGAAACACACTACGAGCTCCGCAGCTCTGGTCACAAGCCAATGCCTGTACCACTTGGCTGCTTTAGGTGAATAAGCCAAGTCGGATCTGTCGCTTCCCTTGTCCACTCCCCAAGCACTGCCATTATCCACGAATGAGGGAATGGCAGCATCCAGGTATCTGGTGTTACACACATACTATGATGAAGAAGTCTTCATCAGAAAGGCATCCGTCTCACTTCCAGTGAAACCATCCTGTGTGGCTGCCTGGCCTGGATGGAGCTCAGTCTTCCCTTCTCCCCATGTTTCCCCTGGCAAGAAGCCTGTGCTTAATTCCCTGTCTTTCAGTCCCCTCATCTCTGAAAATGATCTTGAAGATCCCTCCCAGCTGGAAAAGCCTAGAATTCTTTTATTCTACCCTTCTTAATGTTTTTGGAATTACAGCCACTCCACATTGAAGACGGGATAGTACTGCATCTGGTAGGTTGGACCCTTTGGTTTTTGCTATTTTGTTTCCTGAGACAGAATCTTTCTATGTTGCCCAGGCTGGACTCAAACTGATGATCTTCCTGCTTCTGCTTCTCCCACGCTGGGATTACAGGCCCATACCACCCAACCTGTATAATCAGGCAGAATAATAGCTACTTCAGGGGCTAGAGAGATGGCTCAGCAATTAAGAATATTGACTGTTCTTGCAGAACACCCAGGTTCAAATCCCAGCACCCATATGACAGCTAACAACTGTCCCTAACTCCAGTTCCAGGGGCTCCAACAGCCTCTTCTGTCCTCCTCGGGCATTGCTCGACATGGGTGCCCTTACCTACATGCAGGCAATACATGCATACACATAAAATAAAATAAATACAATATTTTTTTAAAAAATAGCTACTTCTTCAAGACTCATCAGTGATACTTGGGTGGTTCCTTGCTCAGACTGAAAAACTATGCAGCAACCAGAAGACAACGTTGCATAGCACAGTCTCACCTGAAATCTACCAGAAGGTGCTCAGCTCTGCCAGGACCACATTCCACAGCAGTCTCTGCCTCACACCTCAGGTTCCTGCGGCTGCCATGACAAATTACTATAACCTTGTGGCTTACAGCAACAGAAATTTATTCTCTCACAGTTATGAAGATCAGAATTATGGAATCGAGGTGTCAATAGGACTCTGGGGGAAATTCTGTTCCTTGCCTCTATCAGCTTGTGGTGCTCCTAGGCAGTGCTTGGCTCATGTCAGCATCTATCTGATCTTTCCTCCACTTTGTCAAATATTCCAGCGTGTCTTTTGAAAGATTCTTGTCACTAGATTTAGAGTCAATCCAGATCATCCAGGATGACCACATCTGGAGTTCCATATGCAAATATGTGGTTTATAAATAGGATCATATTCACAGATTTCAAGGATTTAGAGGTTGACATTTCTACAGTGTTGGGGGGGCAGGGAGAGGGTCACCAATAAACCACCATAGCTAAGTGCTTTTTAACACAATCATTTATTTGACTAATTTTATCAAACCCTACAATATTTCAGGCACATTTCAGATGGGGAGAATTGCATTAACAAGGTGGACTAAGCCCGTGCTTTTACAGAGCTTATCCTATATAATCCCACCCCACCCACATTTATTTTGTCTATCCATTTTAGAGGCACATATACCCTTAGAATCTATGGCCCACCACTAACACTCAAAACACATAAATTGGAAAAACCTAGCTAAATTGTAGCACGTGTATAGGTTGGGGAAACAAGGGACATGCATGAAAAGTTTCTTTTCAAGTTTCCAGGGGAACAAGAGAGAGAGAGAAAGCTATAGATGTGCAAATTTTATAAATTCATTTTACGATGTAATTGAAATGTCAAAAGACTGAAGAATTCAGTGTTGATGAAGAAACGGATATTAGTGCGAAGTAGAACAGCTCAGTCTTTGTCAGTGGGCCGTCCTTTATAAGTTACACGCTGTCACTTTCTATTGCGTTTCAACTGACTAATTACCTCACTTTATTAAAACTGAGTATGAGTTCACATATTTTACTTTCCCAGCATTCAAGTGTTCCTGTTAATAAGAGCTATTACCTAATGATATATGCTACAGTTCTGGAGTATTCTGAAGGGGGGCAGTGAATAACCAAACCAGGGGAGTTTCAGGAGAAATGGGGACGGCCATATTTGAGGACAACTGTCAGGCGATATGATTGCATATGACTGTGGAACATTAGTCAGAAATTAGGCAAGCCAAGACCTGCAGTTATTAGTGAGAGACAGTGAAAACCATGGCCAGGGAGGAGGAAGGCAGATTGAACTGCCAGGTGCTTTTCCAACCAGAAGTATCAACGACGGAACCATAAATTAGTTATATGTTGCATGTCCGAGGCCTACTTCAGATGCACACCATACACTTAAGGTTTGTTGGTTCTTGGTGAGGAAGGAGGATGGTTGTCAGTGCTGACAGTACTGTATGTCTGTGTTGGGAAGAACACCGCAGAGTGCGCTTCACTTGTTGGTTTAATGGATGGAGTTGTGTTTGATGAGATCTAAGTTGGTCTCGTATGGAAAGCAAATGTCATTGTTCTGCAGTTGTAGCTATGGGAATACAGGTTTGAAAAGAACCATGGTCAGAAGAGTAGATTCTTGAAACAAGTCATTAGCACTTTGCTCTCCAACATACTTACAGAAGTTTGTGAGTTTCGTTGTGATTGTACAAAACAACAAACTGGGAGGCTCAGATTAGCTACTGCCCAGTCTTCAAAACGCTTTTTTGTAGGGGATGTGGGAAGTTGCGAGAAGGTAATGCTGTGTAACCTAAACTGTCTTTGAACTCTTTATATAGTCCCAAGTGACTTGAACTCACAGCAATCCTCCCGCCTCAACCTCCAGCCTGCTAGGATTACAGGCATGCGCTGTCACACCCAGGTGTTGACCATCTTGACATGATCATTCCTCTGCTAGGTAGGTGATGTAGTAGGTGACTGATCAGAAATCCTCAGTCACATTTTCATAACTTGCCAGAAGAGGGTCAATACTTGTGTAAAACAAAAAACAATACCTTGGGAAGCTGTGTAGGTGTGCAGAGCAGGCCAGTAGAAAACACCCAGTTACAGAGGAAAATACCACTTACCCTCGGCTATAGTTACAAATACAAGAACCCAAGATGCAGGAAAGGGAAGGCAGCTTGTTTTTTTCCTTAGCAGATTTTGATTGTTTGTTAAGAAAGGTAGTTATTGTGTGCTTTTCCATAGTTAATCAAGTGATCTTGCTCCAATCAGAATATATCTGCGTGTCAATGGCAAGAGAAACACCAAACCCAGGTGCAGCCTTGTTTTCTGGTCACAAGTGCAACACTGGTAAATATCTCTCCACAGTCAAACTCCCAAGAGCTGCAAAATACTTCTCTTCCTTCCATTCTCCCTCAAGGGACTGTGGTAATAAAATGAGCCAGTGGTTTAAAAAGCAGGCTATTCGGGCATTATAATCTGGAGTCAAAAATCTATTTGAATATCTATCCTCCTTGAACTGAAATCTCCATCAAGAAACAGTGACGCTAAATACCAGGCTCTTCTAAACAGGACAGGCCCACTCAATGGCTGTGGCCCCAGTCCTCTGTCCTACTTACGAATGTCACCTGCCTGCCACCCATGAACTGTGGAAGTCATGAGGTCAGCATGTGGCCCTCTGAGACCTCACAGTGACTGATTACAGTCCCCTTTGAGAATGCACCTCAGTTCCCCCTCCAAGATGCTCATGTCCCTGCTTAGTCCTGTAGGAAACCCAGAGGGCTTTTCTTCCTTTGTCTACCAAGGGCATCCAGCCCACACCAGTGTCCTTAGAAATCTAGACACCCACAAAGTTTGCTTTCTTAGTAATATTGTATTTGGATCTCCAAACATGCTGAAAAAAATAACTGATGGCTACTTTGCTTTTCTTGTGACAAACTACTTCCCCCCAAACAGACCTTGAAACACCTCAAGGGACCCCCAAGCTCCCTTAAATACCAGTTTCTGTCTCCATCTGTTTTTTCTTTTTAAAAAACATTTCAAAATTTATTTTACATGTATGAGTGTTCTGCCTGCATGTATGTAAGTGCACCCATGCTCACAGTCCCTGAAGAGGCCAGAAGAGGGCATTGGATCCCCTGGAATTGAAGTTGCAGATGGCTGTAAGCCACTATGCAGGTGCTGGGAGTTGAACTTGGGTCCTCTGTGAATGCAGCCAGTGCTCTCAACCACTGAGCCATCTCTCCAGTCCGAATCATCTGTATTTTATTATGATGCTTCATATTAGTTCTTTATTATTTCATGTATTCTATTGTTCTGTATAAATTACTATTAAAAATTATGACTAATGCTTATACCCCACAATGCATGCTGGAGCATCATATGAAATGCATATTGATTGTTTTACTCTTTGCCACGTTTTAGGATAGTTATGACTCCTGAGAAGTGGAAACTGAACATGTTCTTCCCAGCAGAAGTGACTGTGATTATCAGTGTGCAGGGAAGGACACAGAGTAGTCTTGCTTCCAGAGCAAGACGCCCTCAGCACCCACTTATTCACTTTCAGGGTGGGTTTGTGTCTATCACACTGAGGTCTAGGCAGGCGAAGTAGTGATGGGCTTTCGAATGTGAATATCCACTCTGCTGACAATGTTTGCTTCCTACTCTGGCTTCTACATCTACAGATTGTTTCACCTGTGAAAATTCATTGAGTTCTATGCCTGATATTTGTGCAATATTCTGTATATATGCTTTGCTCAATGAAAACTGAAGAAGAAGAAGAAGAATTAACTACAACTCTGTGTTAGTGTTTTCTGGATTGACACACATCTCTCCCACCCAAGACCTCTCCTTGTTTCAGGCAGACAGTGGGTTTACTCACAAGTGTATTGTTGTCTAATACAGGGTCTAGCATATAATAAGGGGGCAGCATTCTCTCACTGAATAAGAAAACATGACCTTGGCATAGCATCACATGAGGATTAGCATAGTCCCTTCCCCATGTGTTTCCTTATAATGCAAGCATCCATGTGAGTTAACTGTAGCTGTTCTCCATAACATTGCTGTCTCTTCTGAAGAATAGGTATGTGGGGCAAAGTTCTATCCTCAGCCTGACCTTTGACAGACTTTTGTTCTGGATCCCAACAAGCCTCTACCAGACACTGCAACAGGAACTCAGTATATACCTAACTGTAAGAGGAAATAGCTATAGAGTCAGGGGATCTGAATCTGTTATAGGGCAATAGACAAAATACCACAGCAAGAGCTCTTGAAGCTATCTAGAGGACTCTTGGAAAATTTCCCTAAAATATTGGCATGTGACTTGGGTAGGGGCTCACCAAGTGATGACTTAGCAGTTCTGTCAACCATTGTTTATGTTTTAGCCAAGTGGGTGACATATATCTGTGGTCCCAGCACTCAGGAAGCTGAGGCAAGAGGATTACCATGAGTTAGAGGCCAGCTGGATAGAAAGTATCATGCCAACCAGGGCTATATAAGAAGACCCTGTCTCTAAAGAAAAGCTTTCTTGTGACTCTTCCAGAATCAAAGGAAAAACCATCCCCTTATTCTCAAATCCAACTGGGAACAGTATCAGACTCATTTGAGAATATTCTAGCCTTTCTCAACCTCCAGCTTCTGCTAGTGAACAGAAATCGCATAGCCGTTTTCCATTATGTCCTTCATAAGAAGTTATGATTTCAAACAGATCATTTCACTATCCTGTCAATATGTATACAAATGGAAGCTTGTGTGGTTCACAGAGGAACAGCCTCCTTAAGAGGCCAGAGCCTGGGTACTCTATACTCTGTACTACATATGGGCTAATGGTGCTTTCTCCAGCCATTCCACTGGGGTGATCATTCCTACCATTTTGCCTACCAGGTCTGCCTCTCAGTGGTATGTACCACTTCTGAGCATCCCTACTCCACTCCAGTCAGGCCTCTCTTCTTCCTGCACCTAAACCCCGTGCCCACCTCCACCCTGTTTTCCTTCCCTCCTCCTTCCCACACTCAGTCCTGCTCTGTTTTGCATTTGAAATATAGTAATGTTCTTTTTAAAACTGCTGGGTTACTTTCCTCTCAGTCTAAAACTGTTCAGTATCTTCACATGGACATTTTAAATAAAATTAAAATGCCAGGTATGTATGGTGGGGTATGCCTGTAATACTTTCAGGAAGCTGAGACAGAAGGATCATGAGTTCAAGGCCAACCTGGTCTATGTAGTACATTCCAGACCAACATGGACCACAGAGGAAAACTCTGAGTCAAAATCAACAATTTTAAAAGAAAGTAAAATAAAATATAAACTCTTTACGAGCTCTAAGTAACTCCATCCTATCCTCTCTAACCCCTTTTCTGGCTGGGGTTGTTCCTCTAGTCCCCCAAGTTCAGTTTAGCTTCAACATCGCTGTGTGTATGTGTCACCCAGCCCCCGAGACTTCTTGTGGTAGATACCTTTTGTCATGCTTCCACTTAAATATCCCCTCTGTGAGACTGCCCTCATTCAACTTTACTTTACAGCATTTATTGCAACCTAAAATTGGCCTGTTCCTGGAAGTATGTTCTTATTTATCAAAACTCTGAGAAAAAGGAGAGAGAACAGTCACTGGTTATCCTTGGTGACACTGGACCAGTACGACGAAGCAGACACAGTAATCTTGATTTCTGAGATCCTCTCAGCATCCCCCTCCATTATTAGGAATGTTCATTCTTGGAGTCCAGAGCCACCCACTACCCTGATAAGTCCAAGCTGGAAAATGGCTATAAGGGCTCTGGGGCTTCTGGCCACGTCCACTAGTCTATCAACAGCAAAGCCTTGCACATAAATGAACCTTCTGATTCCACCAAGAGGCCTCCATCAATGACACCAAGCAAAAGACTTTCATTCAAGCCTTGTCTGGATTTTGTAATATGTGATGCTGTTTTGTGGGTTTTAGCTGCTAAAATTTCAGATTAGGCAGCATTTACTATCCAGAGTAACAGGATGTATTGTACCTCATTCGTTTGCGACTTAAAAGTAAAGGTTACAGGATAACCAGCTCATCTGCTTCCCTGTATAGGAGAGTCACAGGAAACATGAAGTATTCTCTCTCTAGTGTGGATACTCCCAGGGGAATTTGTAGGTGAGACAATCCCACATCTCATGCCAGACACCTGCGAAGGACCAGCCTAACTCAGAGACCATAAGGCAGCAAACTTGACATGTTCATTCCAGATTCACCTTCTGAGAAGCAAATGACCCACATAGGGAATCTCTGTCCTCACTGCTCAGGGCTCGTTTGCAGCCCAAATACCACATACTCTCTCACATGAGCAGAATGAATTCTCCCATGAACCACACCCTGGGTGCCATGAACTTGGGAAATGTCCTTGACTTTGTCTACCATTCGTGGCTCCAGCTTGGTCGCTTTCACTGTTAAGTAACTTTCAACCAACTGCAGGATTTCCTTGATGTGACAATTACATGGTACTAAGTAATTTGGTGCCTACTGAGCTTTGGGCTCCCTTCTTCACCAGCCTAGTACCTGGGCATAGGACTTTTGCAATGTGGTGAGGGTCCATGTGGGGTGGTGGTGACTGACATGGTCACAAAGAGATTGTGGCAGGAAGCTGCAGAGCCTTAACTGAAGGTCCCCCCACCCTCAGAGTGTCCACTCTGTTGTATGTGTGTGTACAGGAGGCCAGAAGAGAACATTGCATTCCCTGGATCTGGAGTTACAGGTGGTTGTGAGTTGCATGATGTGGGTATTGGGAACTGAACTGCTGTCCTCTGGAAGAACAGGAAATGATCTTAACTGTGGAGACACCTCTCCCCTCCTAAGGCCCACTCTTTAAATAGCCCTGTTTTATTTTGGAAAAGGTTAACTTCTCATTTAGTTGTGGTACCTTTTCAGTGCCAAGGACAGTAGATTGTCTGGCTCTTTTTTTTTTTTCAGTTTGATATTAAATGACTAAATTCCTACAATATTCAAAATGCTATAGTTACAAACACCACCCTGACGATATCCATGCTGGAAGAACTCACTGTGCACTGGAGAAGTGGGTCGTTTAGTATTGTCCCCTGAATAGTTCCTGACTTCTGGAAGCTCTCAGTACCTTAGAGAATGGAGTCCTCCAAAACAGGGCAACCCTTGGGCTGGGAGTTGAGATCATCACTTCCCATATGAGCTTTGCTACCGACAGTGAAAGTCTAGATATCTCCATCTCCCCATTCGATACACATCCATGGTTTCTGCAACCAAATTTTTGTCGTGAGTTACTTTGAGAGTAGAATAAGATATTGTCCAGAAAGTCATTTGGAAAGTATAAGGCTCTAAAAGTGTGAGTGAGAACCTGGCAAGAGACAGCAGATGGCTAATTTAAAGCTGGAAAATTCCAACTCAGCATTAACCCTTCCTGTCTTCTCCCAATACAGCCAGCAAGCACCTTCATCTGTCCACTTAGCAACGTGTGCTCCTGTCATTTCACTTCCCTTCGCCACGTCACCGTTCCCTCCTTCACTACCATTTTCTACTAGAAACATTGTAAGATGCTCAGATGTGGCCAAGCCCCTGCCAGGTACATGCATATGCATGAGGTAGAGCTCTTGCCCCTTGGAGATACTGATGTCACAACTCTAGGGAAATGGCTAAGTAACCATGACAACATGGCTCAATGCTGCATCCTGCTTTAGAGGGCTCTGGGATAGCCAGCCCTCTATGCAGGCAGGACAGGGACATTCCCTCAGCAAGGAGTGCTGAGTGTCCAGGTGATGGCAGCCAGCCAGAAGTGACAGAGGGTTGTCCACACTTCCTTCCATCTGGCCTCCCCTTGCCCATTCTGGTGACTGGTAGAGCAGCCTGTGATTTATCAGGCTGAGCATCCCACTCGGGAGCAATGGACGAATCAGGGACAGCAAGGGAAGCTGGGAAACACAGCCGGCTGTCTTGAGGATTGGGGTCAGAGATTTGATCTTTGTCAATTTCTTTCCCATCTTACCCAAGTGCCACTGACTCTAGGGTAGTGACTCAGGACGATTTGAATATTTTAAAGTCATTGTCTACATTGAGCAAATTCCACAATGTAGGTAAAGGCAGAAACAAGAAGAGTTTCAGATTAAAAAGCAACCAACATATTGCTAGCTTTGGGATGTGAGTTCTCTCAAATCACCTGTCAATGATAATAATTTAGTCTCTGTGTTGCTTTCAAGGTGAATTTTCTGATAACCCCCATCATCACTATATTTTCTACATCTATTTTTTTGAGTATAAGTGTGTGTTTACAGCTCCCACCATGGACCGCTGAGGTTGGGGAACTGTTTTGTTCCATTTTCTCAGCCCCTCCCACTACCCCAAAGTAATAATGTATGAGTGCCCAGCGTGTGTACATCGCACCAGTCAATTTCCGAAACATTTCCACTATTAAAAAATAATAATTTAATGGGGCCTCAGTGTATGCATGTTACCCTATTGTTCAGGGCTGTAATTTCAATAGCATTAACAAACAGGAACAAAGCCCCCTCACTAACAGGATGTATATGGAGGGCTTTATTCCTCATGCCATGCTCAGACAATACTGGAGTGTGTGGAAGCAAAGAAAGCCGAGCACTCAGCAACAGTAAACAATGACGCTAATGGGCAAATGGTGCTGAAGCCCAGGACACGAGGTTGACACCATGCAGTCCAGGGGGCTCTGTGAGACCCCCGAGCATCAAAGACCTATCTCAATATCATACTTTCACTCTATATTCAAACCTACCTCCTCAGAGCCACATGCCGGAGCCAACAGGCTCAAAGTCAGAAGAAGTGGCAGACCCAGGTAGCCCCAAGGACTCTGATCAGAGAAACCCTGGTGTGGGAGCTTCCTTATCCTCTGTGTGTCCCCTTTGCCTCCACTGGTGCTGGCCCTCCTGTCTTCATCACCCGCCACATAGCCACCTGACCCCTGCCACTCATCAACCACCAAGGACAGAGAGACGCTGACTCCTAGCCACCTGCCAAGAGAGCATCTCCTCGCTCCATGCTCAGTCGAGCCATTTCCACTACCTTGTAAGGGGAGATTAACAAATTCACAAACACACGTACAATTCACGAGTATGGCAGAGTTCTAGCTGCTAAGTGGGCATATGCCACAAGGGCATCATCATGTTGGGCTTGTCAGCTTGACACAAACCTAAACACATCTGGGGAGTTGTGAAATTGCCTCCATCAGATTGTCCTGTGAGCAGGACTGAGGGGCATTTTCTTGATTGCTAGTAGATGTAGGAAAGGCCCAGCCCACTTTGGGCAGTACCATCCTGAGGCAGGTGGTCCTGGGCTGTATAAGAAAGCCAGCTGAGCAAACCAGGGGAAGCAAGCCAGTGAGCTGTGTTCCTCCATGGTCTCTGCTTCAGTTCCTGCCTCAAGTTGTAAGATGAAATAAACCCTTATCTCTCCTAGTTGCTTTTGGTCATGTTATTGTTCACAGTCACAGAAATATTAATCCTGTTACCAAACACACAAGATTAAGTTTTTCAGTGCAACATCCTACTCCAGGAGAGGGAAAGCAGATCTGCTGCCCAGGATACTTTGTGTAGAACCCAAGGCCACTGCAGTAGCACTGTGCAAGTGGTACACATTCAAATCAACCACGCAGTAAGCCTCTTGTCTCTTGGGACACCTCAGAAAGATAGTTTCCCTGATATAGTTGCAGCTGATGATTCAGTATACCACCTTAACCACCTGCATACCAGCAAGGGTAGCCAGATTTCTGGTTCTGAGTCAAAGGACTGTCTGACATGCATAGAACATACGTCTCCTAACCCAAATGCCAAACTATGAGAAATGCTGTAGGCTTTGTATCCATCAGGATTCTGTTTGTTTTGAGACAGTGTCTCCCTGGAGACCCAGCTGGTCTGGAACTCACTATGTAGACCAGGTTGGCCTTGATCTCACAGAGATCCACCTGCCTCTGCCTCTCAAGTGCTGGGATTAAAGGCATGGGCCACCACATCTGGCTCCAAAGAGAAAGAAGTCGACTCTTACTGATTAATTAAAAAAATAATGCTTATCACAGAGCTTCTGGGGAGCTCACAGAAGGGTAGAGATACAAAGTGAGGCATGAGGCTCATCTACAGGAAACATGCTGCAAATTAATCCTTGAATAGGAAAACAGCCTACACTGCTTCTGTCGCTGAACATGACCTCTCAAATCTGCACCAAGCCCTCGTCTTTATGAGGAAGGTGAATTTAACAGCACTTACCCACTCGCTCCTGTACCTAAAACTCAAACATGTATCACCCTGACAACCTCAGCCTGTTCTTTGTCCATGGTCACAAAAGAAGCTACCACTGCACCACAAACACATTCCAACCGGGATGGGCAGGGGCGGGCAGAGGTGCTCCCGAAGAGTTTTACTTCCTCATCTTCTTTGGTCAGAAAGCAACAATTTTCCATTCGCTTCAGAGCAGACTTGACTGTTCATATAGGAAACCTTGCCTCTAAATTCTCTTACTCTTCAAGGAAGTCCAGAGAAAAGGACTTGGATATAGGGTTGACTCACCTCTTAAGAGTACATCAAGAGTCTCCACAGATGTGGGGCTCTCTTGCTAAGTATGTAAAATAAGCAGGACCCATTAGTTAAAACGACTTATTTGCCCTCCTGCCTATTTCTTTAACGTGTCGTCTGCTGCTAGTTCTGCTCATAAACACAATAAAGACTGACTTTCCTCATCATACCAGTTGCCCATCTTGTTTTATATTGTTTTGCTTCACTGCTGTTTTTGAGATAAGACCCTCATATCGCACAGGCTGGCCGCAAACTTTCTATGTAGCCAAGGCTGACCTTGATTGCCTGATACTCCTGCCTCCAACTCAAAAGTGCTAGGGTTATAGGTGTGTGCCACCATGTGCAGCTCCAGACTGTCTTAATATGTAATGGTGACAGCCATAATTCCAGTCCTGAGGCAAAGTATCCCCCCATCTCAGCCTTCTCAGGTCTGTCCCACAGCTGACACATAGCCAGTACCCACACATCTTCACCCTGACGACTCTGAAGAAAACACTTTGCAACCACCCCTCTCCTTTCTCAGCTATCTAAGCCGTTCCCTTGTTCTTCAGATTGCTGACCTGGCCCAGGAGTTCCTCCCGTTTGAGAATGCATGAAGCCCTAATGCAGGTCACATTCACCCTCTCTCACAAGGCTGAATGCAGAGGAAATGTCTTCACTTTTTTCTCCCGGTGAGGCATAGCATTGCTTCCTCCAAAAGGAACACTCAAAAACCCCTCTCTCAGTCCCTACTCCTTATCTCTATATGCCCACCATGTGGATGAGATTTTAACAGCCATGTAACTAGGTCTTGGTTACCTCGTTGTCCTATTATTCAGTATAGAGGTCTTCCAACTCACATGAACATTTGATATTCATTTTCTTAGGGTCCCCACCAAAACTTGTGCTGTATATAGAGGAAAGTTATCATTTTTTTTTCTATGACTAACTATATCTTTCACAGGCTTTAAAATCTAACATTTTCAGGGCTGGAGAGATGGCTTGTGGTTAAGAGCACTGGCTGCTCTTGCAAAGGACTCGGGTTTGAGTCCCAGAACCCACATGGTGGCTAACAACTATCTGTAACTCTAGTTCCAGGGGATCCAACACTCTCTTCTGACCTCCATAGGCATTGCATGAAACAGGTGTACTTACATATATGCAGACAATATACTCAGATATGCAAAATAAATATTTTTTTTTTTTAAATCTAGCATTTTCTTTTATTTTCCTCAGCAAAGGGTCCATTGTTATGGGAATTATTCTCTTACCATAAACAACAAAAATTTAGGCAAAAGGAATTTCACAAAAACAGTAGAAAGTGGTATCACCTCCACTCCTTGGAAAAAAAAAGGCAGAAACAAGATGAGCCTCATGAGCCTCCAACTTGGGGGCCGTTTCCATTCAGTAGGTCATGGATTAGCAGCCAAGGCAAAGCCTGGGGTTCTTACCTAGCTGATGAACCACTGGCCAGAGTTCAGGAAAGCCAAGACAGCTAGAATTTTCAGGGCAAAAGAAGATAAGCAAGGAAAGATTTTCAGAAATCTGCATAGGCTTCCCCAGGAAGCTTCTCTTGCTCTCCTCCTGTGTGGGTCACTACTCCATAGGGCAGTGATGGGCAACTTCAAGGAAAAACACATTTGTTGCAAAGTCACAATGGGCACAAATGCAGTTCACACAGGGTTTGAACTCACTGAGCTCTTTCAAAGCACTACACCTTACAAGCAGAACTGTTAGATGGCACAGTAGGGCAACTATAGTCTCCCACAATTGTGTCTCAAAACAACTGGAGAAGAAGAGCTAGGAGGTTCCCAATATGCAGAAATGGCATTATTTGAGGGATAGAAAAGCTAATTATCCTGATTCAATCATTATACATTATATACATGTAAAATTATAGTAATATTTCCTATAAATAAGTGCAAATATTATATATCAAATAAAAATTATACCTTAAATTCCCTTTAAAATATAATTCACTTAATCCAAAAATAATAACCATATACTATGGGATTTTAGCTTATCTCTAAATAGGAGGTATGACACAGCTCACAAAATCAGAAGGGAAAAGTCAAATATGTTGTCTGGCCCCCCTACTCTCCATGAAGGGTTTTAATGTTTATGAAGGCCTTGGACTGTGAGAAACTAAAGATAAAGACAGTAACTTTTATTGCAACCACTTAAATATGCAATGGATAGAGTTAGCCATAACCTAATTATGGGGATAAAAGGGAATCACTTAACACCCAATTAGTGGGGGGCTGGAGAGATGGCTCAGCAGTTAAGAGGGTTAAGAGCACTGGCAGTTCTTGCAGAAGACCCAGGTTCAAATCCCACCACTCACATGGTGACTAACAGCAGTCCATAACTCTAGTTCCAGGGAATCCGATGCCCTCTTCTGGCCTCCACAGGCTTTGCGTGACACACATGCATGCACTTATACACATGCAGGCATAATACTCATACATATAGAATAAAAATAAATTAATCAAAAAATATCATAGAACTTATTTCCAGAACAGGCAAGTGTTTTCCTTGTGATTCAAATGTCCAGTTGGCCTTCTGTGTCCATTGGTTCTTTATCTGTCTATTCAATCAACCTCTAATTGAAAACATTCAGAAAAAGAAATTGCATCTGCACTGAACATGGACATGTTAATCCTTTTCTTGTTGTTATTGCCTAAATGACAGACAACAACCATCCCCACAGCATTTACATTGCATTAGGTATTACAAGTATCTAGAGATGATTTGCATATAAAAGAGGACATGTATAGGCTACATGCAAACACTAAGCCATTGCATAGCAGGAGCTCAAGCATCTGTAGATTTTGGTTTCCTTGGAGGAAGTAAGTCCCCAAACCAATCCAGCACAGATATTGAAAGACACAATAATTTTGTTTCTTTTCATGGAAAACTGTAGGGACTTAGTGACTAGGCTTTCAGTACTAAACCTTGAGTGTCCTAAAGTCTGTCTAACCATTCTTTTATAGCACAATTGCTGCAAATAAAAATAAATGTGGGACTTGAGATGGCTCAGAGGGGAAAGTGCTTGTCACACAAGAATGAGGACCTGAGTTTGGATCCCACATTAAAAAAAAACAAAAACAAAAACAAACAGGTGTGGCAGTGCATGCCTGTAATCTGAGGCTGGGAGGCAGAAACATGAGAAGCATTGGGATCCTGGTCAGCCAGTCTAGCCAACTGGGGAGCTGCAGGTTCAGTCACAGACCCTGTTCCCCAAAAAATAAGGTGGAGAGCAACTGAGGAAGGCATCAGATGTCAACATCTTGCCTCCACATGCACAGGCACACGCACATGAACATATGAACACAGATCACACACACACACACACACACACACACACACACACATATACACACATACACATACACAAACTTACACACAAGCATATACAAAACACACATACACACATATATACACACAAAAACAGAGCACACACACACACACACACACACACACACACACAAATGTGGTTCCTGAAAGAGTAACACAACAATCCACTATCACAATAACAAGGACATGTTAGAGACCAGCCAGCCAGGCCCAGACACAAGTCAGTTTTATTGTGCCTGTGAGGGTCAAGGTTTGAAGGGAAGACTACATTACTGACAGAGAGGAAGACATGGGTCAAACGGGTGTCAGACTTTTCTGAAAACTCAAAGAGAACAGGGCCCGCACTAGCAACACCTAAAGTAGCAAATGGTACTTGTTCCGCACATAGTAAATATTTATGTAAAGGAGGAGAGAGGGCTGGGTGTGCAGCTCCGTACTACAGTGCTCAGTTGGCACATACCAGGACCTGGATTCTGTCTCTAGTCTGTAAAAGTTAAATAAAAATGGAGAGACGATAAGGAGGCATGAGAGAGACAGGGATCAAGCAAGGGAAGAGAAGAGAGGGACTCCGAAAAGAAATATGTCAGCATCTGTCCAAAATCTATAGGCATCAAAATCCAAAAACTAGAACTAGGGAAGAGTAAAGGTCTTCGATGCATATGGCACTTAGAGAAAAAGACCAAAGTGCTAATGTTGAAAAGTGTCAGGTGCATCCTTCCTGATGCCTTAAAAGTCTCCTTGCCTAACTAGTCAGGCTTGTACCAAGAAACATCCATTTAGTTTCATTGCTCAGCGAGCAAACTCACCTGACAATTGTCCTGAAGATTGATGGATAATATAATCAGGATAGTGTATCTGCACAAATTGAGAGGTGTGGTTATTACAATACAGATCTTAATGCACATCAGAGGCCATTCCTCAGGCAGAATATTCAATTTAGAAATCTATTGTCACCTAGATCCATCTGCCAATAAATCGCTGGAGAGGCGCATTTATATCGATGGCAAAATACTTTGCCTTCTGGTTCCTCCAAAGATCCTCAAAGATAAAGTGGTTTATCCTGAGCATCTCTGTTTAAATGGCAATAAAAGCCTCACCTAACATGAAGGTCAAGGTACAGGACGATTGACATACACATCAATTCCTAACTGAAGGAAAAGGCCCATACTGTGTACCTAGCAGGGGTTGAGAGAATCAGTGTGGCCTTGTCACACTCTCATTTGAACATATAAAACACAAGATTTTAGATGGGTGGTCATATATGGTGGCTCAATACTCAGAATTTCTCTAAAGGAAAACATTAAGGCTGGGGAGATGGCTCAATCAGTAAAGCACTTGTTACATGAGCTGGAGGACCTGAGTTCTAGCCCCAGAACATACATCAAAAAGCTGGCTGTATGATAGGTGTGTCCCATTTAGGACAGAGCACTCTACAGTCTCTTACTCTTTGTACACTGACCATTTGTGGGTCTCTGTGTTAATCACCATCTCCTCCCAAGACTCAGGGATCATTGCACAAGAGCAGAGGTGGTAGATGAATACACAGAAACCGTGTTATCTGGACACCACGGAGCAGTTGCACATGTGAACTCACAGCACTTAAAACAGCATGCACAAGACCTGTGCAAACCCAAGCCAGGGAGATGTCCAGCATGCATTGGAGAGGCAGATGAGAAGTCCCAGCCCTAGCTGAGGATCTATTGGCAATTGATAGATGTTTGGAAATGGAGACTCAGTTTTTCTTACTGATGTGATGTCTGGTAGGTTGACCAGACTCCAAGGGATGGACCTACACCCAAGAACGCTTGGGAAACACAGATTAGACACAATAGGCATTTAAGAAAAGACAGTAATAGAGGACATGAAGTTGGAGGTTGGGAGGAAGATGGGGTAGAGGGGACTGGGTCTGAATATGATTAAAATGCATCACATGAAATTCTCAAACCAATAGAAATATTGTTTAATTACTGAAAATAAATCCTAAGCAGGTGGAAAATTCTCGGGCAGCTCTCTGTCCCTCGGGCATCGCACAGCTGTGCTCTTGATTAAGAGGGCCTGATCTGTGAGCTTAGCATTTCCTTTCCATGTGCCGGCCATGATCTAACTTGGGGAAAGTGACTATTAGGATTAAATGTTTGACACATTTGTAAGTCATATCACCCTAAACAGCTTTTCTCATACATAAAGATGATATTCTGAAAAAAAAATTAAATAAATAAATCTGGAAGAGCTATGGCACTGGTTTCTCTTGCAGAGGACCTGGGTTCAAATCCCAATACCCACATGGCTAGCAACCAACCTTAGGGCATCCAACACCTTCTTCTGGCCTCATCGAGCATTACACAACACAGGTACATTTATACATAGGTACATTTATACATAGGTAGGTAATACGCTCATACACATAAATTAATAAATACATTTTTTTAAAAAGCTGGGCTTGGTGGCAAGTTCTTATAATCCCAGCCCAGCACTGGGGAGGTAGAGACAGGCAAATCCCTGGGGCTTTCTGCCCAGCCTGCCTCACCAAATTGGCAAGCTCCAAGCCAATGAAGAGACCTTGTCTCCCAAAATGAGGTGAAAGGCTCCAGAAGAACAACAGCCAAGGTCGACCTCTGGCCCTACATGCATGCATACAGAGGTGCATGCATACAGATGTGCACGCATACAGATGTGCACGCATACAGAGGTGCACGCATACAGATGTGCACGCATACAGAGGTGCATGCATACAGATGTTCATGCATGACTGCTCCCACCACCACCACCACTCCCCCACCCCATATGCACAAAGGAAAACAAATAAAACAAAGTACACAAATAAAACCATTGACTCGGTTTCCTGAAGCCACCGTCATATGACTAACGAAAAGCATCCGAGTCTTAGCGCAGGGTCGCCAACCCACCCGTCTCCAGTGCAGCTAATAAACATGAGCACACACAGCACTGTCTGCCTTAGTGCCTATTAAAATGGATTTACTGGAAGTTGCAATAAAATAAGGGGGAAATCCTTACAAATATGGCTCCTCAGTTCCATTCTCTCCCCCTTTCTCCCTCCCCCACCCTCTCTCTGTCTTTCTGTCTGTGTCTCACCACCACCACCACCACCACTTGGGATAGTCTGTTTTCCCACCTCTGTTTCCGTCAATTTCTACCTCAGAAATCTCTCATTTCAGTAGTATCTATCTGATCCATTGAAGTAAACTTTCTCCCAACAAGTAATATTTTAGGGAGGCTGGGGAAGAAGGGAATCCCTCTTAGTGGGACGCATTTATTTTTCATTTAATAAAAGAAAAAAGGCTTCTTGCATCAAATTTTTTGGCTCAAGAGCCCTGAACACAAACTGACAAGGGAGACCTCAGCTCACCTCCGAAGCATTGTTAGCCGACACCCACCTTGGGAGAGGCGAACAAAATCCCATCCCAGATCCCTCGAGCTGATCTAAGCCCCTTTTGCTGTCATCTAACACCACAGGTTTGATTTAATTTGATGAGACTTCTAAGACAATTTAGAAACTTAAGCATTTAATACCAAGCTTGATCATTCCTGCTCTGCGCATATTCAAAGGTTTCCTGGTTCATAAATAAAAAAGTCAAATGAGATATGAGGTCCACGAACGTATTTTGTTTTTCCTACTTTTTCATTTGTAAGTCAAAGTTATCTTCCAAAGAAAGAAGCAAGAGAAATGAATAGAAATTACAGAAAAGCAGGTTAGGGCTCAACATGGGAAGCAATCTCTAACGATCAAAGGCATCACTCCTGAGACAAACCTACTTGACACGGGAAGGACCAGGCAGAGACTAGGGACCACAGAAGGATAGGGTTACATAGCCACTGAAGTCCCTCACCAAATATGATACACTTTCAAAAGTGGGGAAGGAGGCTGCTTTCTGCTTATAATAAGGTGGCATTTCAACAACAGAGTACCTGGGAGGTATGCCATAAAGACCCAGGCTGGGGAGGTGGCCTGGTGGGCAAAGTGCTTACCGTGCAACCAGAAGGGACTGAATGTGGATCCACAGCATGCTTGTAAAAGCTGGGCACGGCTGCACAAATGTTACCCTAGTACTGGGAGATGGAGACAAGCTGATCCTCAGGGATTACTGGCCAGCAAGCTTAGTCAAAATGGTGAGCCCCAGGTTCAGTGGGAGACCCCATCACAAAACAATAAGTTAGAGAAACAATTAAGGAACCCATCACGGCCTCTGGACTCTGCACATGTGCCTGTATGGGCATGCACACCCATACATAGACATGCACACAGTCATTCACCAAACACACACACTAAAAAAGGTGGAGGGTAACAGAGGAAGGCACTGGACATCAACCTCTGACCTCCACATACACACACACAATAAACAAACACATAAATAATAAATAAAGTGAAAAATAAGCCAACAACTTGAATGTGTTCAACAAAAAATGAATGCACAAAGGAAAGTAGCTATCCAGATGTTGAAACTTGACCTCGGATGATTCTTCTCTTTGCCTTCTCACCACAAAAATACAAAATCCAACTTGAACTTGGTTGTGGTGGTATGTGGTGCGATCATTGTGACTTGCTGTTTTGATAAAATATTCATTATGAAATTTTCCTCTACTGAGGGTAACAGGGTGTAACGCTGGTTGTTTTGTTGTCAGAAATGAAACCTGCACTGTGATTTCTGCTACTGGGGAAATTGCTTCAACTCAAACTGAATGTTAAGCCTTTAAACAGTTTCCACCCAGAAAACACCTGCATGCCAACAGCTGTCTGGCTCTGCCTGTGGGCACAGCCTGTGGAGGACAAGACCCTGTGTGGGGACCAAGTGGAGGAAGCTGCATCTGGACTGGCACCCTTGTGGCTGTATTCTCTCAGCTACACACTGCTGGTCCTCTGTCCATCTACTGGTACCTGGGTCTCCTTCCTATTATGCTATCTAATGCAGCCAGCTGTGACCTTGCAGTGGTCACTTAGAAATATCGCTCACCTACTACCATGTATCCCACCAAAGCCACCATCATCTCTCACCTGGATAGAATCACTGCAACCTCTTCCACCATCTTCTAGACACTCCACTCCACAGCAGGGGTTCACAAACAGACCAGCCAGGCCCTGGTGCCCCATCATGCATTCCTGCTTACTGTCCATTGCCCCATTGTCTTAACTGTGTCTTTTTCCTGTTACTGTGATACTTAAAAAGAAACAACAAAAGCCACTTCAGGAAGGAAGGGTTTATTTGGGTTCACAATTCAAGTCCGTGGTAGAAAGGAAGTCACCGCACAGGAGCTGGAGGCAGCTGGTCACATTGCATCCACAGTCGAGAAGCAGCGAGTGATGAAGGCGCTCAGCTTTTATACAGTCCCAGATCCCAACCCAGGGAGTGGTACCACCTATAGTGGGTGAGTCACTAAACCGGCCTGATCAAGATAATCCCCTACAGACATGGCCAGAGGCCAGTCTCCAGGTGATTCTAAATCCCATCGAATTGATAACTGAGATTAATTGTCACACTCACCTAGAACAAAAGCTTCACAAGGCTAAGGTCATTGTTTCTTTGGACCTGACTGTTGCCTCCATCACAGACAATCCTACAATAGTGGCAAGTACAGTATCCACATTTAGTAAGGATTTGTTCTGCTCCAAGGAATTTCCCACTTGCACTTGTATTTTCCAGGGAAGCAGACAAATGGATGCTGTTGTTCATGACCATTATCAAGAACAGGAACTCTGAGGTCTAGTACCTCATCACTGATAGTGTTTTTCTTACTAGTGAATCAGGGGGTACTGTTCTAACCAATGCTGTACATCTAGATTGATTCCATCCTACCCAAACCAGTTTTCCTGAATGAGCACAACCAGCAAGAAATCCTCTGTTCCAGTGTGCCTCCCTGTTGCTATGATAAAACACTTACCAAAAGCGACTTGGAGCGGGGAGGGTTTATTTGGCTTAAAGGTTACAGTCTGTCATTGAGGGACGCTGAGACAGGGACCTGGAGGCAGGAACTGAAGCAGAGGCCATGGAAGAATGCTGCTTCCTGGCTGGCCTCCCCTGGCTTGCTCAGCTACTTTTCTTGGTCAGCCCGTGTCCATCTGTCCAAGGATGACACTCCTACTGTGGGCTGTGCCCTCCTATATCAACTAGCAATTAATAAAATGTCCCCAAAGACTTACCCCCAGACCAATCTGATGGGGGAAATTCCTCAGTGGAGACTCCCTCTTAACTAAATATGTCTGGTTTTTGTGTCAAGTTGGAAAAATCTTTCTATAATGCTATCTAACAAATTCTGGCCTTTCCCTTCAACATGCTTTTCATTAGATTTCTTCATTGGGATGTGTTTCTTTACTATGAACTAAATGGATATAAATGAAGACAGGAAGGAAGAATGACTCTTCACAGGTGACCAAGGGTTTTCTGGAACTTTCGCACTTACTATCTATTTATATACACACATCCAAGGCTGTGCCCCACTCACATTGGTTGTCCTCAAGGAGAGTCCTCATGAAAGCATTGATTTTGGAAGAATCTCTGCAACCCAATGGTAAGTCATGATTGGTGGAATCTGCAAAAAAAAGAAACATTTGTCAACTGCCAGATATAGAACTTCGTGGTCTAGGGTGGTGTACAAAGAAAGTCCACACTTCTTAGAGGGAGATGAGTTTGTGACACACTCCAGCACTGTGAGTCAGTGAACACAGTCAAGACTGTTTCTTCCCCTATAACAAAGATCTGCCATGCTGAGCAATTATAAGGATGAGAGATTGCGTACATGAGGCAGCCAGGTCCAATGTCAACACAGCTGCCAATGTCAGCATCATTACTGTTCTCATTGCTCAGACTCAGCGCCTCCTTCCTTAGGAGACGCCACCTTCAGTCACTGGCAATGTGTGGCTCTTTTTGTTGTTAGCTTTGTCCTGTTACTTAATGACAAACACCAGCATGTTTAGCATCCCACAGATTCTGAGTCAGTAGTCCAGACACCACCCCTGGGTTGGGTGTCCTATGCCCGAGGCTACAATTAAGGTTTTGGCCAGGGCTGGAGTCTGAGCTGTGGGTCAGGGTTCCCTCGCAAGCTCATGATTCATTTCTTCCTCACTGTGGAATTCACGGCAGCTTACATTTTCAAGACCAGGAGGAATCAGACTTGTCTTCTTTTGTCTCTGACCTCCACCTTTACTTTTAAAGGACTTGCCTGATTAGACCAAGCCTACCCAAGATTGTGTCCCTGTTAACAGAAAGTGGATTAGAGAATATCTTTACATCTGCAGAGCCCAATCACAGCAGTAGCATCCCATCATTTGGCTATCTTTGACTTTTTAAAAAAGCACACTGCAAGATCTACGCATACTCAAGGGCATCCGCTAAGGGCCACGTTAGAGTTCTGTCTCCCATAGATGTCAGTGACATCCATGGAATCTGATCATTGCTGGCAGACATATAGCCATAATATAGTGAGGTTGATGAACACGGCCGTTAGTTAGTATGCTTTCCACTTGGCTAAGAACCCAAGAAGAGCAGGTACAAAGGAACCAGGCCAAGGCAGCAACAGGTCACCAAGGGAAATCAAAACCCAAAACCTATCAACAGCTACCTTGAAATTCAGCCTTTCCCTGCTACTAGCGAGAGCAGAGCAGAAGGCACTGTGACAATGCCACTGCCCTATTAAGCAAAACCAACTGGTCAGTGGTCATTGCCCTCCTGAGGATGACTCAGCACAGAGGGGGAACATGCAGGGAAAGGAATGTGGATAAATACATCTGCACACACACAACTAAATAGTCCAGGTGTCCTCTACTGACATGTAAGGACTTAATGCCAATTTCCTCAATGTGGCTTTCTAGGTGTTGAGGGGAGGAGGTCAGGCAGAGTGTGGGCCACATCACACTTCCCTGATCCCAGGCAACATCCACAGGAGCTTCCCCCATGAATGGTCTCAGAGTGACAGCTGTTTCCAAGTTGATGAGGTCATCTTCTAGTCAGGCCTTAGAGGGGAGACCTCCAGGGTGAATTACACACTGTGGGCTCGACAGCTGTGCTAGGGATTCCAAGGGAACAGCTGAAGTCCGAGAGCCACCGCATTGGGCCTGGCCCTGCTGGAGCCCTGCCTTCTGCCTGCCACAGCAGCTTGTGTGAGAACACGTTTGAAAGAGGGCTCCCTAAACACCCAGAAAGAAAGAACACACACCTCAGTCTCCACAAGTATACCACCCTGCTTCAGACCAGCTGGAACCAGCTGGGTGGAACCCACACTCCAGCTCAGACCCCTGCAGCTGATAGGGCACAAAACACAACCAGGTTTCTCTGCTGGGCAGAAAAAGGAAGTTGAGAGCTGGTGACCCTAGTGCCTGATCATTTTTAAACCGCAGGCTTTCGTTACTTTCCCGGTTGTTTCCAGGGACTGTGTTTCTTCTTTCACTCTTTTCTGTTTCCTCTTTCCGTATCTGTTGCTTCCCCGCCCTCCTCCCTCCCCCTTCCCCTCCCCGTCCTGTCCCCCTTCTCATTTCCCCTCCTGCATATGTCTTTCTCTGGTTCCCCTGCTTATCACACTGCGCAGACTTCTTTCCTACCGTGCCCATTGTTCTATTGGCCTTGTATTTCTATTTCTCCACTGTGGTGTTTTTAAAGATTTTTTTAACGTGTATTTGCATTCACAGATTCCTGTGGGGCCAGAAGAGGGCATCAAATCCCCTGGGGTTGGAGTTTCAGAAGTTGTGAGTGGATATTGCGGGTGCTAGGAACTGAACTCTGGTCCTCTGGAAGAGCAGGAAGTGCTCTTAACGCTGAACCATCTCTCCAGGCCCCTGTTTTGTTGTTGTTGATGTTGTTGTTATTGTTCTTTGTCTGTCTGTTTTTACCTGCTGCGGGCAGAAGGCCCAGACTGAATCATTTCTAAACCTTATCATTGTAGATCATCCAACCACTGGCTGAAGGTCCTTTTGAATGCCTTTGATAGAAAATTTTTTTAAGTCAATAAACACATTAGGTGTAACAGACAGCCCTTGTCAAGGTGCTAATTTCCTTTGAATCTAATGTACTTGTATCGAATAGAGACTACAGAGCTGGGAAGATGGTTCAGTTGGTAAAGTGCTTTCTGCACAAGCCTGAGGACCTGAATCTGATTCACAGAACTCGGTGGGGGGGGGGGGGGGGGGTTGGGGGTTACGTGTGTGGGTGTGTCTGTATGTATAGAAACCATAGCTAAACACTGGGTGTCTTCTTCAATCTTTCTTCAAACAACACTAGGAAGGTAGAAACGAATGCATCCCCAACTCAGCAAGTTCCAGTCAGAGACCCTATCCTAAAAAACAAGACAAGTCTGGGGAGATGTTTCAGCCAGCCAGTAAAAACACTTATTATGCAAGTACAGGAAACTGAGTTCAAATCCCTAGCACCACATAAGAAGCTGGGCATCACACACACACACACACACACACACACACACACACACACACTCATACTCATGCATATACAGAGACTATACTAGGTAAATGGAATCAACAAGATCAAATAATAACGCACAATCTTTACAGAAACATGTTTGAAGGAAGCAAAACCTTTCACAGGCAGGTACGTACCATTCTTAGTGAGGGCGACTGCCCCTGTAGTATTATGTCCTGCAAGGTGACTTCATTACCTTAAGGAAATACCTTAAGGACTCAATACCTTAAGGAAACAGGAGCCCCTTGTGAGGCTTCCATCACAGCTTGCACCCCCTCTTCCCTCCTGCTTATACCCCTCGGTGCATTCAAAGAAAGCAGCTTCCATCCTAGAAGACTAGGGTTAATGCTGGGCTGCCCTTACTCCTTAAATATCCTCCAAAATAATTATTTTCTGCATTGTAATAGGAACACTTACAAAATACCTTAGTGATGACATTGAATATCAGAATACATTAGCCATTCTGTCACATTTGGGAATATATATATATATATATATTCCTGACCCAGCTCCAGCTACAGAGCATCTTTCTGCAACATCACCTAAAACAGGAGGTTCCAGTCATTGGAACTCAACTGATTACACACTTGAGCAGCTGCTGGAACAAGAAATAGCTGGACAAGATTTTGCAGGCCAGGGTATGAGAGGAACACCAAAGGGGGGTATTCTTTTAACCTCTGCTGGGCGGAAGCTGACAGACTGGGCTGCTGCTTTTGCTTCTTCCAAAGTCACTGCTAACAGAGGCAAGTCCAGACCGATGCTGTGCTGGACCTCTAAGTCAAATAATGCCAACTTGATTTGAATTCCAGAAAACACTCCTAAGATTCAGACCCCACATTCGTGCATGCCTTCCCCAAACCTGGGATACACATGGTGTATGCCACCAGCCTTCCTCCCTTCTTGGTCTTTTGAAATAGACTCTCACTATATTTAGCCCAGGCTAGCCTGGAACTTAATGACCCTCCTACCTCAATCTTCCAAGTGCTAGGATTACAGGCAAGTATCACCACACTTGGCACAAGGCTATCTTTCTTCAACACTTTTAAATAACAGACCCACACTGTCCGCCGGGTGGCTTTGAACATTCTAGTAAGCTGAATGAAATGAATCTGCATTGATCTTCAGTTGGTTCTTCTCAGAGTCAAGGGCATCTCAGGAAAGCAGTCTGGTTTTGTCTCAGCTGGTATGAGGAGGATGTGGTGATAGAGCCGAGGAGAGGCTGGTGGCATTTTAAAGGATCATTTTCATGTACAGCCAGACCAGGGATGACAGTCGCTGCCCTTTTATGTATAAAGAAAACTTCATTTCTTCTGCACTGCTACACAAAGGCCCAGGCATTTTCATCTTCTTGGCAATGAAGTGGTTATACCATTAATAAAAATCAATTATGCTTATAGTGTCCATATGCCAATATCTACAAGACTGTCTCCTTTGTTAGAGACAGAATAAGCCAAAGCAAATTAGATGAACGGGGCTGTTCCTCCATTTACCAGACTTGAGCAACTGCTAATTCCAGGCATGTACTGCGGAAACCCAGCTCTACCAGTTAACCCTCATTGTCAGCTTTATGGGATTTGGAATCACCAGGAGACACACCTGTAGACTTATCTCTGAGGGAACTTCCAGAGAGGTTTAACCTAGAAGGGAAGACCCACCTCCCAAGGGCTGAGGTCCTGAAACAATTAAAAACAGAAAAAGTAAGGTAAACACCCACGATCATGTCTTTCTGCTTCCTGACTAAGGCTGCAGGGTGACCAGCTGCCTCATGCCTCCCACCTCGATGGACTGTGTATCCTCTTAAACCATGAGTCAAAGCAATCCTTTCCTTAAGTTGCTTCTTCTCCAGGTATTTAAAGACTCAACAATGAGAAAAGTAAGGAACACCAGCATTCACTCCAAAGCTTGCAGCACTGAGTTTAACTGTGCCTAGCTTAGTTTTGTGTTTATAAGGAAGTTTATTTCTCTAAAGTAGCTATTTACAAAGAAGTGTGTGAACATGTGCCCAGAATTATAAAAATCCAAATCCTAAAGCCAAAAGTATTTGCTTTAAAAGCAAGGTCGGGCAGTTTTTAGGCACATTGCTATTTTCATCCAGAATTGTCCCTAGGAGTTGTAAATTAAACAAACAAACAAGAAAGGAATGCTGTACTGCATTTGAATCACCTCAGTCTGAAAGCCTCATGAAACCAAAGCTTCTAGATGAAGTCAATAGAAGGTGTGATGTGAGCCAATTAAGCAATTTTACATTATCTAATAGCACATCAAGACAGATAAGAAGAAACAGCTGAAATTGATTTTGATAATATGTGCTATTTAATCTAATCTGTTCAAAATAGCATCATTTTAACAAGTGATCAATAGAAAACATTGCTAATGAGGGTTTTCTTTTTGTTGTTTTTTGTTTGTTTTGCATTCGTCATTCTTGTACTGAGTCTTAGAAACCCAGAGTGTATTTCATACTTACAGTATGTCTAGATTTGAGCTGTTTCAAGTGCTCAGCACACTGAAGAGCACAGTCTTGGACAAAGAGCGGCTCTACAACTGTCAGGATAAACAGATTCTCGGCTATGATGATGGTGTACTAATAACAGTAGAAGCTGCCTGGGCACTGGTCCATCCAGACCTATTTTCAAATCCTGGCTGCACTGTTTACTGGCTGTGCTTCCTTGTCAAAAATCACTAAGCAGCTCTGAACTATGCTCATCTTAGAAGCAAGACTGTTTGTTAATCCTTGCATTTTGTAGGACTCTTTTATCATATGAAAGAGATTGGTATATAAGGTACATTGTCAGCACAGCGTAGGAGTTCAGTAATAGGATGTTCACACTGTGTCAGTCATGGCCTGTTCCTGTATATCAATGGCATTATGAAATGCCTTAAGGTTTTCAAACAAGGAGAAAAATACCATTTCTGTTTGTAATTTCATAGGAACAGTATTCTTAGCAAATTAGTATGTTGTGAAACTACTGATGGTACTTGGTTTTGTTGTTAAAATATTTATGCTAGTGGGTTGGAGAGATGGCTCAGTGGTTATGAGAACTTGCTGCTCTTGCAGAGACCTGAGTTCAGTTCCCAGCACCCATATCAGGCAGCTCACAATTGCCTATAACTCTAGTTCAGGGGATCTGATGCCCTCTTCTGGCCTCTGTGGGCATCTGTATGCTTGGCACATGCACACACACACACACACACACACACACACACACAAATAACTTTTTAACTTGACCTCTAGTACGGTAACATTTATGGAGCTAGGACCCCACAAATTTTTAAATAAATAAGTGTCCTGATTGCTGGGGATTCTTTTGGAGTTTTCTTTAAAATGCTTATTTTTTTTAAATTTTGTGTATATGTGAGTGTATGTCTGTGAACCACGTATATGCAAGTGCCCACACAGGCCAAGAGAGGGCATCAGATCCCCTGGCACTGAAATTATAGGCAATTGTGAGCTGTCTGATGTGGGCCCTAGGAAGCCAGGCCCTCTGCAAATGCAACAAGTGCTCTTAACTGCTGAGCCACCAGTTCTAGACCCCATGGACAAGGGACAGAGACAATAAAGTAGAGTTATTTTTAAGCAGCAGAAGCTGGGCACATAGTTCAATGGTAGCTGCCTGCCTAGCATGTGCAAAGCCCTGGGTTCCATTCCCAGCATATAATTAAGTAGCAAGCACCATGATTTGACACTGCTCAACATACATTTCAACCACTATCTTACTATCCTACCCATGTAGTTACCTAAGATTTATGTTAGACAGTTATGTTCTAGGACCAGAGGAAAAACCCTCACCTCGATGGATAGTGGTGACATTTCCCATGGAGAGAAAATACTACCATCATATGGTTTTATATAAAGTGAGATTATGGGACAGGAGAGGAAAGCTCAGTTGGTGGCCCTCAGGGACATCACTAAATGCTAGAGAAGGAAATGCCCTTTATTGGAGGGGTGGGTTGAGACTGTGGAATTTGAAGACTCACTCCAGAGAAGAGACATGTGCTCAATCAATCAATAAATCTTTCCCAATGAGACATAGCAACGGGCCAGGGGACAGAGAGGTCACCAGTGGGGGATGCTTAAGGACCATCTTACACCTGTGCCTCCTGGAAGGAGTCTTATCTAGAAATAGTTTTAAACTTCCCCCATGTATAGGGAGTGAGCAGCAGTCTTGGGAGGGTCAGGGACCCTCAGGCAGGAGGCCACCTCCACTGGACATTAACAAGGACATGGGCTGGAGCAGCCAGTGGGAGGCTGCAGAAACACTGGCTGGCTGAGGGCATACAGCAGCAGTGGCAGGCTGCAGCAAGTGCTAGCATCCTCAGGGAGTCCCCAAAAGCCTAAGAGGGGATTAGCTCATTAAAGGAACCCAGGCCAAAGGAATGTAGTCTCCACTGTTGTAAAGTAGGCATTGGAAAGAATTGTGGCCACGTTTCCTATCTCGATCTGTGGGAGGCCTGAGCATCCTTGCTATGTGGTGGGGAAATATTAACCTTCTAGCCATTTGCTCACAACTGTATGTCCTTAGACAAATGATTCAGCTTCTCAACCTTGAGTGCTCATCCTCAGAAGAAAGGAACTGATCAAGGCAGTTTTCAGGTTCTTCCCAGTGATAGGATCTTTTCATCACGATTGTGTGCCAACTACTGAATATGTGGTTGGGTAGGTGCTAGACTGGGGCATAGCCTTGTCACTTACTCTATACGAGTGACATAAATACCCTATTTGTACTCTTGAGCCAATTCAAGTAAAAGTAAATCAAACTGCTTCAATGAATATTTTTTAAAATCTTATGCAAACTATGAAAAATAAATGAATGGGAGTTATAGCACGCTCATTTATTTTTATTAGACATTAATATCTCAAGTTTGAGGCCTGGAGACATGACTCAGGAGTTAAGAGACCTTGATGTTCTTGCAGAGGACTGGACTGTTCAGTTCCCTGAACCCACATTGGGCAGTTCACGAACACCTGTAACTCCAGCTCCACAGGATCCTTCTGGCCCCTGCAGGCATCCACACTCATGTGCACATAGGTACACACACACACACACACACACACACATGCACACACATGCATGCACACATACATACACATAATCAAAAATAAAATCTTTAAAATGTATTTCAAGTTTTATTAGTAATTTTTATTTTTACTGTTTTTCTTATTGTTTTGTTGTTTGTTTGTTTAAGACAGTTTCTTTATGTAAACCAAGCTGACCTCAAATTTGCTAAGTAATTGAACTCATGGTCCTCTTCCCTATGCCTTCCAAGTGCTGGAACTACAGGCACAGGCCACCATGACTGCCTTTACTATGCCTAGTTTTAGAATTAATTCATATCTGTACTGATATGAAGAAACACACAGTACATGCTGTTGACTTGATATTATTTCATAATTTTCACTTTTTTCTTTTATTTATTTTTATTTTATGTGTATGAGTGTACTCCCTGTATGTAAGTACACCCATGTCATATAATGCCCATGGAGGACAGAAGAGGGCGTCAGATCCCCTGGAACTAGAGTTATAAACAGTTGTCAGCTACCATGTGGTTGCTGGGATTTGAACCCAGGTCCTCTGGAAGAGCATCCAGTGGTCTTAACTGCTGAGCCATCTCTTCAGCTCCTCATAATTTTCACTTTTAAAGTGTATTAATTCTATTCTGACTTTTAGTTTTCAGGAAAAAAAAAAAAGAGTTTATTGTGCTGGGTAGCTTTAGTTACCAACCTAACATACCTGGCTGGAAGGAACTTTAGTTGAGAAATTTCTTTCATTGGACTGGCCTGTGGCCATGTCTGTGGGGCATTTTCTTGATTGTTGAGTGATATGAAAGGACCCAGCCCACTGTGGGTGGTGCCATCTTTGGGTAGGTGGGCCTGTATTGTATAAGAAAGCAGACTGAGCACAGGCCAGAGGAGCAAATCAGTAAGCAGCGTTCCTCCATGTTCTGTGCTCCAGGTTCCTGCCCTAGGTTTTTACCTTGGCATCCCTTGATGATAAACTGTGCTGCAAACCAAATAAATCCTTTCCTCCCCAAGCTGGTTTTGGTCTATGTTTTTATCATAGCAATAGAGGGTGAACACTTATTCATCTTTTAAAATGAAATCTAACTACATCATATAAGTGTTATCAATGATACAGAAAAGAGGCACACAGACATCACTGAAGGTCAGCACACCTAGCCAGCAAATCCTCAAATGAACTGCTTTCTAAAAGAGAATTTTCAAAGAGATAGTGGGGTTAAATCAGGCTGAACTATCAAAGTGGAGGGTGGTAATGAGGAAGACCTGGGCCTGTTGTGGGGCGAGACTGCAACACAGTCTGAGGGTTAGTAACAAATGACCACTTAGCTTATCAGAGGCCTGAAAAACAAAGGAGAGCTGTGAGTCTGCCTGGGAGTGGAGAGCTGGCCTCTTTGGGAAGGCGGGATAATGCTAACACTTTGGTAGAGGGGCGGGCTTACTAAATTTCAGGTTGCTTCTTCTCTATGAAAAGAAACAACAGGAAAAGTGTAGAATAATCTTCATTGAAGAAAACATAAAAAGCAGAGTATAACATAATACAAGTTCTAGCTCCTAAGAGTCTATGGTACTCATCACCCAGCCATGTTTGAGGAGTTATTAAAAATGGGAGACACAGGGATGGAGAATGGGCTGGGCAGTTAAAGGCACTTGCTGCAAAATCATGCTCAACACTCCATGTAACAAGCCAGGGCATTCTGCAAATGCTTGTGACTTCAGAGGATCTGATGCCCTCTTCTGGACTCACAAATATATTCACACACATACACACACACACACACACACACACACACACTCACATTTATATATGCATACACAAATACATTCACATACACACTCAGATACACACATACACACTCACACATATACTCATACATACACATACACTTACATACACATACACAGATACACAAATAGATGTCTCAGTGGGTAAAGTACTTGCTGCACAAGCATGAAGACATGAGTTCGGATCCCCAGCATCCACATAAAAACGAGGCACAGCAGTGTACACTTCTAACCTCAGTACTTGGGGACAGAAACAGGAGTATCCTTGGGGCTCACTGGTCAGCCAGCCTGTCTACCATAACAGCAAGCTTCAGATTTAGTGAGAGACCCTATCAAAAATAAATAAATAAATAAATAAATAAATAAATAAGGTGGAGGAGATGCTGGAGAGATGGCTCAGCAATTAAGAGCACTGACTGCTCTTGCAGTGGTTTGGTTCCCAGCATGAACATGATGACAAACAACCATCCTTCACTTTAGTTCCAAGAGATCTGACACCCTCTTCTGGCCTCTATGGACATTGCATGCATTTACATATATGCAAGTAAAAAAAAATCATACACATAAAATAAAAATAAATAAATAATAAATAACAGAAAAACATGGGGAGGAACTGAGGAAAGACACCTGAATTTCAACCCTGGAGAGAGAGAGAGAGAGAGAGAGAGAGAGAGAGAGAGATCAGAAAAGAGAGGATAGGAAAATAATGCGTTGTTTTTCCAAAAAGGAAATGAAAAAGTGGAACTACTAGAGGGCATATGGTTGCTGGGGAAATGTTGTCTGAGTTAATAAACATACAGTTTGAGTTTGTAAATTCTGAATAAAGATGTGGAGGTTTTACTCAGCAATCAGCAGGGGATCACCAGGAATGTATTAGCAAAGCTAACCTTCATGTTACTAGTAGAATTGGACAGACAATGGGTATATGAGTTTGTTAAAAGCATAACATCTCCTAAATATATTTAGCCACATCCTTTAAAAGCCTTAATCTTCCCCTACATATGAAAAGATAAAATGTGAATGGAAAAAGATAGAAGGTAGGTTAATATCATCATGAGTTGAATAATCATAACATCAAAAGATATTCATTGATAGCATGAAAAATCTTGTTCTTCTTGACATTTTATGAATAACTAAAGTTAAGAAAGACATAAATATTGGAAAATTAACTAAACACCCACCATTCTCTCTGTACTCTTGATTCCAAGGGACAGAGTGCTTTTTTTCTTTTTTTTTTTTTTTTGGTCTTTTTGAGACAGGGTCTCCCTGTAGCCCCAGCTGTCCTGGAACTCACTATGTAGCCCAGGCTGGCCTTGAACTCACAGGGATCCGCCTGCCTCTGCCTCCCGAGTGCTGGGATTAAAGGCATGCACCACCACGACCAGCTCGATTACTTCGAAGACAAATTTTTCAGTTAGTAAACCTCTTCAGGCACAGTTGGATCCAGTGCCTCAAGTAATGTAGTCAAGAATCAGACTCTCAGGGCCAGAGAGATGGCTCAGGCAGTTAAAAGCACTGACTGCTCTTCCAGAGGACCCAGGTTCACTTGCCAGCACCCAAATGGCAGCTGACAACTGTCTGTAACGCCAGTTCCAAAAGCTCTAATGCCCTCTACTGGCCTCCACAGGCATTGCATGGCATGGGTACATTTGCATACAAGCAGGCAAAACACGAATACAAATAAATAAAAAAAAATTTAAAGACTCAGACTCTTTCTAAACATCTTGGGTCTGTTTTTCTCTCTCCTTTCTTTCTTGGGGGAACGTTTCTTCCAAATGAAGTCAATATGGAATCAGCATCTCCAGGTTTATTTTCTCCCCATTGAACAGCCATAGTGGAAGGAATGTCCCTTTTGTTCAAGAGTCAATAAAAGTCCGAGGTGTGAATCCTAGTGTCTGACCAGAGTTTAGGTGCTCTAACCAGGCACAGTGACTCAATACCTTCGCTGGCATGTGTGTGTCCTCTATGAGCCAAAGGACTAGGCATAAGAACGAATTCGTTGTACAAAGGGATTCTGTGCACGCAAAATATAGCAAACAATTACCCCCCCCCAAATAACAGGATAAAATGATCATTTAAAAAAGCAAGACTAAACAAAAGTCCTGAACTTGATTTAAAACAATGAATTTCATAAATTAAAGATGAGAACAGGCCACATTTGTCAACAAGCAGTTCATCTGAAAAATATTTAGAGGTTGTTTTACACAATACGCTCATTATGAGCCAACAATGTTTTACAGAAATGGGAAGAACTAATTCAATTTTAGGTTGCCTTAACAGGAAAATCGTAACCCAATTATGGGATGTTATGGTCCCCCTGTTTTCTTTATAGTCAGACCACAGCTGAATGTTACATTCTGGAAGGACATTCACAAGGTCTGGTATATCCAGAACAAGTCTAAGTAGAATAAAGAACTTAAAATGAACTTTGGGGAAGACTTGAAGAAGTTGGATATTTCCATCCTGGAAAATGGAACACTAAATAACCATGGTGGAAAGGCATCCTAATGTCAATATTTGAATACCAATCTTGTGGACATGAGGTTGACATCATCTCTGCAGTGAAATTAAAGGGAAATGGAGTTGGGTTGGTTGAATAAGTTATACTGTCCAGAAAAATCACTGACTCCCTTGGGATAAGGTGAGCTTCTCACAAATGTAATAATTACCAGGAATATTATAGGGTTGTGTTGGTTACTAGTCAACTCCTACAATATTTCCCCCAAGTTTTTAAAATATTTTATTTATTGTTTCTATTTTATGAGTGTATCGCCTGCATGTGTGTAAGTGCACCATGTTATGCAATGCCCACGGAGGTCAGAAGAGGGCTTCGGATTCCCCTGGAACTGGAGTTATGGATGGTTGTTAGCCATCATGTGGGTGCTGGGAATCAAACCCAGGTCCTCTACAAGAGCAGCCAGTGCTCTTAACCACTGAGACATCTCTCCAGCCCCATCTCCCCCAACTCTTAAAGCTATGATCCAGTATCTCCATGAGCATCCGCTAACCTCCCCACTGTGAGCACATTAACAGGAAATCCATGCTGCATTTGTTAGTTCTGCATTATCCTAATCAAATACCTGACAGAATAACTCAAAGGAAGGTGTGAGTTATTCTGAGTCATAATTTTAGAGATGTCAGTCCATGGTCCTCAGCTCTGTTGCTTCCGGGCCTGTGCTGAGGCTGAATGTCACGGCAATGAAAGTGTGTGAAGAAAGGAACTATTCACTTCATGGTGGACAGAGCAGAAAGTGAAGAAGAGATTTGAGACCAGGCACAGCCCAGGGACTTACTTCTTCTAATGAGGCCTCAGATCCTAAAGTTTCCAGAACCTTTCAACATTGTGTCACCAGTTAGAGACCAAGCATTCAATGCATGAGCCTAAAGGGTATGTTTTATGTTCAAACTATAACGTGTACCTTTCATGTATTTTCATTGGCCTTATGTGTGTCCTATGTGCATATAAATAAATGACTTTGCCAGTCTGGATAAATGGAAAGAATCCAGTGCTATGTGGAAGTAAATGGCACGTGAAAAAATCCTGGAATACAAAACACTGAATAAATTGAGAATTTTTTAAAATGTCGTTCTCACCTGGAACCCTCATGAATCAGTCAGAACTCAGTGAGCTTTTGAAATTAATTAAAACATCACTATATGACTATTATTTTTTATGCCTGCTTCAGGGAAATGGTTCAAAATTCTATTACAATTACTTCGATCATCCATGGATTTCTTTATTCATGTTATTTTACAACACAGATATTATAAGAAATGTAATAAAGCAGCAAGTACATTAATAAAATAGCTAAAGGATTTTCTTCCATTGGCAAGCTGTATATACCGTCAGGATTTAGAGGGATTGCTACCTATTCTACCATATGTCATGGATAACTCAGAGTTATCTAAGTTATTGAAATTTTCTTCATGAAATTATGAAGATTCACCAAATCTTTGTAAGACACAAAATAAGCAGGTGAAAGCCATCAAATTCCTCTGACCTGAAAAGTTGTTCTAGACTGGGAAGATGTTACACTGACCTCATATGTTTAACAGTTACTGAAAAGTTACAAGAATTAACTGAAATGTCTCTGAAATGTACCTTGTAAGTAAGGTACAATTTCAAAATCAGCATATTATCGTTATCCGGTTGTCATTATTAACCATGTTTTCATTATCCTACCACAACAAATTGGTTCCAGAAATACAAGTGTCCAGTGAGGCCAATTCTTTCTGATAATTAGTATCAGAATTCTGGCATGCAGGCTGGACATTGTCAGGTAGCTGTTTTCTTTTCGTTGAGTGGTTTGAACACATTGACTCAGTCTTAGATAGCTTTAAGTATTAACCATTATCAGAGGACACAGTTTCAAGCACAGGGTCCTTGAGGCTCCTCCACATCACAAATCACTTGTATGTTCCTCATGGTGGCAAAATTGCATGGTAAAGGCACTAGATCAATAATAAAAGTGTGTAGAGACATATTAATACTGTATGATATAAAAGGCATGACTGAAACCATTTTGATGCTCCATTACTGTAATTCCCTAAGACCAGTAGGTAAGACTTATAATAGTCTATATATTTACATTAGTTGGTTACTAATAAGAGAAATTTCAGTGCCTGGAATGGAAGTAACTAAGAAATCATGAAACTGAACTTCCTTATTTTACAAATGAAGAAAGAGGATCAAAGCAAATAAATAAGCCCCTTACCAAAGTAAGTTACCAGGAGAGACTGGGTTGAGATAATGTTTCCTGCTCCGTAGGAAAATTTCCTTACTAAAATCTGATCACATATTTAATAAAATCACCCAATATATTATAGTTATTTTCCTTCATGGTTATGATCCTCACCAAGTAAATACTATTAAACATGTGTAAGGAGGCCTGAGTTAAGCTCAGTGCTGTCTTGAAGGACAATGTGTCATTTGTAATTATAATCAAGTTTGTAATCAAAAAGGAATAAAATGTTATCCAACACAGCCAGCCAGGCACACAAGTGATCAGGGAACTAGGACTAAACTGCTTCATTCTGTATTCTGGTGGTCTTCAAAGAAATGCCTCCATTAGCAAATAGCTGGACCAAATGTAAAAGACCCGTGAGCAATGGAAGATAAGGGCTGGCATGATGGTCGGTGGCTAGAGGTACTTATCACCAAGCCTGATGACCTGAATTTGATTCCCAGGATCCACATGGCAGAAGGAGAGACCCAAGTTGTCCTCTGACCTCCACATACATGTCATGGCAGATGCATGCATGCATGCACACACACACACAAAAATAAGCAAATAAGTAAGTAAATGTAACAAAAAATTAAAAAAGAAATAAATGATAAGCAGGAAATATTGACCTTGCTTCCACTTGGGGGAAAAAAGCAAAGAGGTTCTTTTGTATATCTTACTTCCCTAAGGGGAGCACCTTACTTAATTAAAAAATTCCTTGAGCTATGCCATCTCTCTAGTTGCTAGCAGCGATTTCTTTGCCTAGTACTATCTTACCTTGGAATGATTGTTTTGCATTGTTCAGAAGCAAAAACTGGGCAAACTTTAGCCCAGTCAAGATGCATGTTAATTGCAACGTTATAATACTGATTTATGCAACATTACTAGCCATAGAAAACTCTTTTTTCCTCATTGAACATTCTGAAAACCGTTTTAGACCATTTGTAGGTTCAAATGGAAACATATTTGGCTATATGTATAGAACTGTCATTTTAATCAAATTAAATTTTCCAATTAGAGAAAGAAGTCTTATTAAGATCACCCAAAATTCATATTAATAGAAGTCTTTAGGTTAAAGAACTATGAAAGACTGACTATTTTTGGAACAAGAAAGTTGGAGTCGTAGTGATTTTTCTTTTTCTGAGGTGGCCTTGCAATATAGTCCAGGCTACTCTCAAACTTACCATCCTCCTGTCCTGAGTATTGAGATTATAGTCACAGACCTGCACAGCTGGCTTTGGTGAGTTCTAAAACCTTTTTAAGGGACTGGAGAGCTGGCTCAGCAGTTAAGAGTGCCGATTACTCTTCCAGAGGACCCAGGTTTGGTTCCCAGCTCCCAGATGGTAGCTAACAACCATCTGTAGTTCCAGGGGTCCAATGCCCTTTTCTGACCTCCAATGGGCATTGAACAACACAGATGCACTCACAGACAAGCAAGTAAAACACTCATACACATAAGAGAAAAATAAATAAGTCAAAAGAAATCTTTAAAAGCTTTATAAAAATAACAAATGAATATTCTCAGATGAACTCTTTTAAGACACTAGCTCACTGAGGATTTAACAATTGCATCTCAGTGGTGGGAACTGAATGTTTCCGAACAGCACCATCACTCCAGAAGTTACAAAGAGTTGAAATGTTGTTTGTCATAATAGATAAAAATCTTGACACCCTTTCAAGGCAGCTTTCTAGATGCTTATCCACATTGCTTGAAAACAAATAAATAAATAAAGTGCATGGCTGAATTATCTATAAAGGGTTAGAGGAACCAAACCAAACAGAAAGTTGAGTCTGGTCAGCTTGAAGAGTTTAATAGTATCATTAATAATGCATCCATAAACCACGTCCATTCAAATACCAAAGCTGAGTTCTTAAGCAGAATAAACATACCCCATGGAATTAAAGCGTTTTTAGGGTGACTCATTACTTTCAACCCTGACCTCTCACTAATGATGACATATTACATTGCTTTAAATCACATCACACTTGCATTACATTAAGAATAATCTTCATGACCTTATGTTTAGGACTGTTGTTGAGTTTTTAATTTTTTTCTTCTAAACTTACACGTGTGTTTTTTAATATCATAATTCAAAATGCACAAATCTACACACTGTTATTAAAGCGATGCCTGAGGTTGGTAAGACTAAGGAAGAAAGAGTTTCCAGGATTCCCGAGGAGATCTAACCTTGCCAGACAGATGGTCTGCAGCCGTCACATCAGCAGGCTCTGAATCAGGTCTGGGTAGAATAGGCTGCAATCCCAGATGTGTGATTGGAGGGGATGAAGAAATGTCTCCTTTCCACCCTGGCCTGGATTGTATTTGCTATTCTCTTTACATAAAGATGCATCCCTGTATGTCTGGTGTGCATCTGCTGGAACTCTCTTTTGAAATGTATACCTCTTACACTGAATAGTTTTATCCAACAAATATTTATAAATACCTACTATGTTCTAAGAGGTACTTGTAGGTACTATGTTCTAAGATATTATGAGAAAAATAGATATGAGCTGCAGGGCTGCAAGAAATACCAGGGAGTAAAATCAACAGCAAAGGACAGAAAACTCTGAGTTCACTCCTGTCACCACCCCTCACTGATCAAGAATCATGGATAGGCAACTAGGTCTCCATTTCATGATGTGAAATGTGGGATGATAGTTCCCTATCTGTTGTGGTTTATGGCCCATGACTGTTTGGATCATTAACTTACTAAACACATAGAAGGGAACATATTTGCTATTATGGTCTGAGTATGAAATGTCCCCACACACTCATGTGCTGAAGACTTGGCTCCCTCAAACTATTTTTGAAGGTTCTGGAAACTTTAGGAGGCAGGTAGCATCTTGTTGGAAGACATACCTTCTTGTTGGAAAATATCCCCAGCTCCCTGGCACCTTCTCACTCTGTTTCACGGTGCCATGAGGCAAAGAACTACCCTTGTCACCTGCTCTGAGCATCATGGCATTCTATCGAAGTGCCTGAGACCAAGTGGCATGAACTGAGCCCTCTAACACCATGAGCCAAAAGAAATCCTTCCTCCACTAGACTGCTTGTGTCTGGTTTTCCATCACAATCAAAACAAAGTCTGACTAGCACACTGTCACATACTACATATTCAGTAATTACAATTATTGCTAATTTTACCAACTATGAGAAATTAAAAACAAAATCAGAATAGGTAACCACGTGCAGACTATACATAACATTATGTAAAGTGGACATTATAGTTCAGGGAAGGTAAAACATGGCCTCTAAAAGCAGGAGTCTGAGAAAGAAAGAGAAGACATCACCTTTGAACCAGATCCTAATATCGGAGCAAATATTTCTAGACAAAAAGTACCTTAACGCCCAATCAGAATTTAATGTAGTTATTTGTTCCTTCATTCATTAACACTAAACACTGTCAGAGTTTAAGAGGGCCCATGAAGGGACTGGGTATGTTTCTATTAATGTGAATGATGACTTCTGCAGATTTTTGTGCTTCTGGGAAACTGAATCTGGATGGGATATTGCTGGTGACAGGGGATAACCATGAGCACTGAGTGCTAATGTGTGAGGCACAGAGAAGGGATCCAGGCCAGCTGGTAAACAGAATACTTCCACATTTTCTCTGTGGGTTATTTAGGAAGGAATTATTTAAACAGAATGAGAATGAAATCCATCAGACACTGCCGAGATCCACAGACCAGAGTACAAGAGAAAGGAGACATTGTAGGGAGATTTTAATGCTTCATTTTGTCTCCAATATTGGCTTATTAACTAGACTTCTTTTTAAATCTTTTTTAAAAGAATTTAGTTTTATTGATGTGTCTGTGTGTGTGTGTGTGTGTGTGTGTGTGTGTGTGTGTGTGTGTGTATCTCTGTGTGAGTGTTCAACACATGCATGTGGGTACCTGCCAAGGCCAGTAGAGAGCATCAAATTTCCTGGGACAGAAGTTACAGGTTGAGAGTGACCTGACCTGGGTGTTGGACAGTAAATTCTGGTCCTCTGGAAGAGCTGAAAGTGCTCTTAACTAAATCACTGCTCCAGCCCCACTGTTAAAATACTTTTCAGTGGTTGCTCTAAGGTTCACAGTGTACCTCTTTAATATAGTGCAAACTACTATCAAATAATTATGACACGTCTTCAGAGTTTAAGAACTGAATAAGAGAGCAGGCGTGGTGATACATACCTTTAATGCCACCCAGCACCCAGGAAGGAGACTGAGGTAGGGGCATCTCTATGAGACTAAGGCCAGTTTGGTCTCCACAGTGAGTTCCAGACCTCCACCCTCCCAAACATGGTGCCATTTTCCTTCTCCCTAAAGAACTATAACATTCTAAAGTGAAGCCCATAATGAAATCTTTCAATAGTTGGCTGAAAAGAGTTTCATTTTTATCTTTGCTCTTAAACATACATTCTTTTGATATAAAATTTGAAGTTGACAGGTTTTTGTTTTAATTTTTCACTTTAAAGATATTGCCTTGCTTTGGGTTTGCATATTTCTGATGAAAGGGCTAATAATTTAATTTGTTTATTCCTCTGAGTGTAATAAGTCAATCTTAGTTACTTTCTCATTACTGTGATTAAACAACCTGACAAAAGCAACTTATGAGAGAGTTTATTTTAACTTACGGTTCCAGAAGGACACAGCCATCATGACATTATAGGAAAGACAACAGGCAGGGAAGGTGTGATGGCAGGAGCAGGAGGCAGGCTGGTCACACTGTGTCCAGACTCAGGAGCAGAGAGGGAAGAGGAAGTGGGGCTGGGCTATAAACCCTCAAGGCCCACCCCCCAGTGACCTACTTCCTCCAGTGAGGTTCTGCCTC
The DNA here is from genome assembly GCF_000622305.1 of Nannospalax galili. Lineage (NCBI taxonomy): Eukaryota > Metazoa > Chordata > Mammalia > Rodentia > Spalacidae > Nannospalax > Nannospalax galili. Next base: position 2,789,480 of record NW_008350388.1, read on the forward strand.
CTTAAGATTCACAAGCTTCCCAAACAGCGCCACTAGCTGGGGACCAGGTGTCAATCATGTGAGCCTGTGGGAGACATTTCACATTCAAACCACATTATCGTCTCTATTTTCTCCCGTCTTCCTTTAGCATTTCTTTTCGTTGCTTCTTAGCAGCTTAAGATGTGCCTTGGGACATTTTGGGTGTGTATATATGCTTATTCTGTCTGTATTCTTTTAGTTTCTTGATCTATGAATTTATAGTATCACCAAATTTAGAAGGGAAAATCAGTCATTACGTCTTTCTTATTTACTTCTTTATTCTTTTCTTTCTTTATATTTTTAGGTAGAGTATCACTATGCAGCCCAGACTAGCCTTGAACTTACAACCATCCTCCTGCCTCTGCCTCTTCAGTGCTAGGACAGTGGGCATTAGTACCTCCTGGCTCATCATTTCTTCAATTGCCCCACCTGTACTCATCTGAGGCTCTAGTTGGACAAACACTAAACTGCTTGATAAGATCTTACAGGTCACTCATTGGTGCTCAGTTTTTTGTTTTTTGTTTTTTTTTTAATATTTTTGTTCTTTGAAAATTTCATAAGTTTATTCAATGAATGTATAATGACCATACCCATCTACCATTACTGCCTTCCAATTCCTCCTAGTGCCCCAACCTTATCTCCCTCCAAACATCATGTCCTCTTTTCTTATTAATAATACAGTACCAGGCATGAAATCCCTCCTGTGTAGCAGGCCTCATATTCAAACAGAAAGTGGTTGGTTACCCCCATAACCACCATGCCACTATTGTACCAATAGACACATCTTGCCAGCTGGTCAGTACTATAGCATGCAGGTCCAGTGCTGAGGAAGGCCATTGGTATTTTTCTCCCTCAGCAGCCTACATAGCACCTTCTGGCATTATGCAACTTCCTGGTCAGCCGAGGTTAATTTTTCTATGTTCTGCATCCACAGTGATTACTTCTTCAGCAATAGGGTCTTACCATCTAGTTATGGTTTAAACAAGTTCATCTTGAGATTTCTTTTCTTTTTAAATCATATGTATTTGTCACAAACAACTGGTGTTTTTGAAATATACACATATTGTGAAATAGGTAAATTGAGCTAATTAACATGTGTTACCTGGGAGACATTATCATTTATGCTAAAACAGTTAAAATTTACTCTGTGATTTTTCAAAAAAAGTATGCATTGTTATTAACCATAGTCATTGTGCAATGCATCTCCTGAACTTATTCCTCCTAACTGAAATTTTGAATCTTTTGCCTTGTCTGTGTAACTTATGGTATCTTCCATTCTCCATTACTTACATGAATTCAACTCTATCTGCATATATGTGAAAGGATGTGGGTTTGTCTTTCTGTGCCTGACTTGCTTCATTTACCATAATGTCCCCCAATTCAACTATATTGTCATAAACCAAAGGGTTTCCTTTTTCTGAAGCAAATAGAATTTCACTGCATGCCTGTATCCTATATCTGTGACCTTGAAAACAAATTCACTGAAAGTCTGTTTATAGATGTTGAGGTTTCACTCAGTGGTAGAGCACCTGCCCACCTAACATGCACAAAGTCCCGAGTTCAATCTCCAGAAAGAAAAGGAGGAAAGAAAGAAAAATCTTCTGCCCTTTGCCTCATTCTTCATGAATTCTATTCGGTGCTCTCAAGTTCATTGAGTTTTCTTCTAGCAGTTGTTTCTCGGTTCTTATCTGATAATTCCATTTTCTGACCAATTTTATTGCTTCTTCTCATTTTAGGTCACATTTTACTGCTTCTTGACATACTTTTAAACTTTTTTTACTTTATACTTATTTTTATTTTATGTAGATGCATATATTGCTTGCATGTATGTAAGTGCACCCATGTCATGCAATGCCCACAGAGGCCAGAAGAGGGGGGCCAGACCCCTGGAACTGGAGTTAGAGACAGTGGTTAGCCACCATGTGAGTGGTGAGATTCAAACCCAGGTCTTCTGCAAGAGCACCCGGTGCTCTTAACCACTGAGACATCTCTCCAGCCCAATTTTTAAACTTTTTATTGGATGCTAGGCATTGTTATTTTTCATACTGTTGAGTGCTGGATATTGTCATATTACTTGAATGAGTATAAGACTTTATTTATGTGGTTATATTATCTGTAGATCCATTGAGTCACTGTCATGGCTTTATTAATCTTTTTTTTTTTTTTTTTCCTTTTTGAGGTGATTCTTGAGTTGTCTTTAATCCAGATATCCAGCTCTGTTACTACTATGTGACCTCTGGGCACCTGAGAACTAACAGGCCTTGGTTGGTCTTTGGGCAGCAGGGTGTAATATACTCTATTTATGTACAATGTGGGATTCCACAGAGATCCAAGCAGATCAAGGCAGCCAAAATCCCAACATGGGTGGAGGAGGGGATTACAAAGTCCCACTCCTAGAAGAGGAGCCATTGGTTAGGCTACCCATGCTCCAGTGATGGCCCTACATCCATACGCATACTGGCAGTGCTAAGTGGATTTGGCGGGTTTAAAAGCAGAGCACATGAACTTGGGAGGGAAAAGTGGTGGGAGAATAGAGGAGAGTTAGAGGGGCTGAGCGGGGATAGATTTGACCAAAGCACATCATACGCATGCATGAAAATCTTAAGCAATAAAAGAAGTCCTGTTTGAAGTGCCTCAACAGGTGAGTTACTACTCACACTCAATATTCTGTTTATATCAACATTATGTGATTTATATAACTATGTTCTCATTATCTGTTCTTGCATCTGTATTGCCAACTAGGTAGTACCTTTTAGAGCAAACTTGGCATTCATCTAATGGTCCAACACTGGCATAATGCCTGATCCACAGTTAGATGGCATAATGCCTGATCCACAGTTTAATATACTATAAAAGAATGAAGTACTTAATCTTTTCAATGAGTAGTTATTAATTCTAAATAGTGATTCAATTTTAAGTTCTTAGTCATTTGGTGATAGACTCTAAAAGCTTTAATTCTAAGCCTACAAAATGTAATTTCAATTGAATTTTTAATTTGTATTGACTTTATTAATTTATAATTTTCAGTCTGTAAAGGCAATGTATTACTTTACTCATATCTTCAATTATTACATTATGGGACCAGGAGCTGGGAATCCTGAGTTCTACTTTTGGTTCTTCTCTGACATACCTTTGCCTTTGAAGAAATCATTTAAACAATTGGTGTTTGGTTTGATATCTATATAATGAAGTCACTACTTAATTTTTATGAGTGTATGTTAATTTATACAAAGTAATGGGCTTTTTATGAAATTTTCATTCATACATATAATGTTTGTATGTATATAAAATGTTCTTTGATCATGTATACCTTCTATTACACTTTTTTATTACACTTTAATTTTTTAATGATTTATTTTATTATTTTTATTTTATGTGTATGAATGTATTGCCTGCAGGTGTGTAAGTGCACCTGTCATTCAGTGCCCAGAGAGGTCAGAAGAAGGTATCAGATCCCCTGGAGCTGGAGTTACAGATGATTGTTAGCTACCATGTGGGTTCAGGGAATTGAACCTGGGTCCTCTGCAAGAGCAGTTCTTAAATGCTGAGTCATCTCTCCAGTCCCAACACTGATGTTTTATCTGAGGCAGGTAGTACATGTGTGGAGGTTAGAGAAGAACCTGTGGGAGTCAGTTCTCTTTTTCCCCATGTAAGTCCCAGGAATTCAACTCAGGTCATCAGACTTGGAGGCAAGTGCCTTTATGTGCTGAGCCACTCACCAGTCCCATCACTAACCCTTCTTGCCCTGCCTTCCTCTCTTCTCTTTTTGCTCCAAAATCCCTTTTTCATTTTATGAAGGGCACTAATTTTGATGTATTTTCATGTCCCCTTTTCATTAATACTTTCCATACAGAAACTTTGCTTTCAGTATTGCATACTTAGTTATAATTTCAAACATAGGCAAACCTTGGAAGCTTACTAAAAGCTCATACATTTAATGCTAAAAGCCAATTTTTTAAACCTTTTTACTGTTACCAAAGAGTTATTTCATATTGAAAGAATCAAAGTCCATAAAATGACTCCCGTTCAATGGATAGCTAATCATTTCCATACTTTGATTAAATTAAAGAATAAAGACAAAATTTATACATTATTAAATTTGGTCATATTCGAGAAGGAAATATCCACATTAAAATGTGGTGTATCTGTTGAATAATTCCGTATTAAAATAGACATATATATCTTTTAAAGCATTTCTAGTAACTGGGTAATTTCCCACCAGCACATGCCTGTTTCTACAGCTTATACAGAAAGAAAAAAAGAAAGAAAGAAAGGGAAGGGGAGGCACGGCTATAATAATGAACAAGGTACCTACAACCAAGATCAGCAACAACCCGCCCAATAACCTTCTCTTCCTAAATACAAAACTCCACATTTATTCTAAACATGCAAGACTCTCGGGTATTCTGTTTAAAAACAGTTTCAGTGTCTCTTGCAGCTGTGTGCAGCCCTGAGGTTAAGTTCTAGCCAAAATAATAACAGCAAAAGTTGTTAGACATACTTCTCAAAGAGGACCCTTAACATAATGACAGATAGCTACATCCATGCAAGCATTCCCATTTCCTTCTCTCCTAAATCTTGACAAGATGTCTGAATCGCAGCAATGGCTTTGAGACTTTGAGGATAGATGCTTTTGTTAAGAATGGTAGAAGTAACTTAGAAGGCTGAGGAGATGGCTCAGCAGTTAAGAACACCTACTACTCTTCCAGAGAACCCAAGTTTGGTTCCCAGCACCCACATCAGGTGGCTCACAGCTATCTGTAACTCCAGCTCCAAAGGCTCCAATGCCCAATGCCTTCCTCTGGTTTCCAAAGGCAACACACACACACACACACACACACACACACACACACGCAATTAAAAATTAAATCTTATAAAAAGAAGTAACTGAAACAAAGGCTGAGTCCAAGGACACTTTATAGTGTTATCATATAAGTCCTCGGGCATTCTCCAGTATTAAATATGTCCTTTTGGGGCTGGAGAAGTGGCTCAGCAATTAAGAACACTGGTTGTTCTTGCAGAAGACCTGGGTTCAA
>NW_008350388.1:2795825-2802081 GCF_000622305.1 Nannospalax galili
GAATAGAAAAAAAATGACTAAGTAAATTGTCTGAGCTCAAAGTTCTCATGGGCAGACTCTTTATTTGCCTAAGCTCTCATGTGAACTGCTAGCATCAAACACAACTAAAATCTGAGAACAGTGAGATCATTTTCCCCTCTCCTGACAAAAGCAGTAGGTAAACTTGGGTATGAAAGGAGAAAGTCTCCTTCCCTCCACCTTTTGGAAAAGGCAATCCACAAGTAAACGATGGTACTGATCAGCTGGGCACAATCATTTTCACATGCCGGTGATAACACGAAACCAGGTCTCCCCTTTTGTTGTAGGACAGCAATCCATCATTAGACCAAAGGCTGGGAGAAGCTTGCAGTCACCAAGTGAAGGAGTACTTCTGTCTGAGAGAAGACAGGGCAGCATGATGGAGCACGAACAGTCTGAGGAATCCTTACTCCTTAATTGTCCAAAGATGCTGCACTTAATGCCCATGCCTTGTATCCAAGGACAGAATTTGCTTCAGATTAGTAAGAGCAATTCTAAAAGCAGTCCTCACTGTGTTTTTGGGTCTTGAAATACTTTCATCAAAGTCCAATATATGAAACAACCCAAAGCAAGCTCCTTTGGGAGGTAATGGATGAGACCTACAACACGTAGCACTCTCTCCCCCTCCCTCTGTCTACACTATAACTCTGTCTACACCATCCCTCCATATGTATCCATCCTCATGTTGCCCTTGGTGGAGAGAACACAGTTTGAAAACTTAAACTATCTCCTTGATCTTCCTAAAAATGAACGTATAGGCGAATGAAGTATTCATTCCTTTACCACTTCACAGCAGCAGAAACGGAAGCCAGACTCCAACTGGGAAGTGCAGAATCCAAAATGGCTTCCCTTCCCCTGCCATTTATTTGACCTCACTGTTCTTCAAAATGAAAAAGGAATTGAATCATTCTTTGAGCCTTTGCCTGAGTACACCTTCGTTTAACAAATTATTTATTAAATGGATTATGCAAAAAGCTTTAGCATCACTAACAGTCACTTATGCCTTTTGTTCATTTCCCACAATGGCCTCTGGCCATGGGAAAGAGGAGAGAGTCCATTTCACTACACAATCTATCCCCCTTGATAAACAGTCTTATGGGTATTTCACATCCTTTCAGTTTCCCAGATTTATGCTGTCCTATCTGGACACCAGATGTTTTATTTGCAAATAGTCACTAGAATATAAATGGAATGAAAACTAATCAGGTTGTTATAAATTCAAATAAGGCAGCGTACTTCTTTGAGAAAATCTTTGGTGAATGAGAAAACAGAGTAGTATTTTCACCTAATGAAAACAGGTACCACATTTGTGCATTGCTCTGGGCATTCTATAAATATTAAATAGTAACAACAAACCCACCATGCCTTGACCTGTACTACCCCTGAGTTCTCCTGCATTCTCATGGACACCGACTGCCTGACCTGTCTAATGTCATGATGTTTGTAGGGGGAAGACCTGTAAGTGGAGATTCTAATTCTGCACTTTGTAGGAGACAGAGGTGTGATTCTTGATAATCAGCTGCAGAAGTCCAAGTGTTGATTTCTAGGTGGCAATCACGAATGCAGTCAGTTTTTCTATGCTTGGTTATTTGATGGGAATAACTTAGGCTCAGAATGTTTTCAAAGCAAAGTCCAGCTACAAGCACAGAACATTCTAGACACTTCTGTTTACTTATTTCTTCGATTTTCTCAGATTCTCATAACAAAGTGCCACAGGCTGGATAGATGAAACAACAGAAATTTGTTTTCCTCATTCTGGAAGCTGGTTTATAAATCCAGCAGGACTGGATTCTTCTGAGACCTCTCTATTCTTGGCTTAAACCTGGCCAAATTCATATGATCATAGACATGTGTGCCTATGTCTTGATTGCATGTTCCTATAAGGATATCAGTCATGCTGGGTTAGATCAAACCCTGCAGATCTTGTTTTAACTTAATTTCCTCTTAAAGCCCTAGTTTTACATATATATGCATATACATATATATCACATGAACATATTTATATATATTATATAGACACACTTGAATATATTTATATATATATATATATATTATATGTATAGTCACACTTGAACATATTTCTGAAGATAAAACTTCAGCCCATGAATTTGAGAGAAATAAAGTTCATCCACAAAACTTAGAGCATCCAAAGGAACTTCATGTGTGCCTCTGACCAATCCCTCATGTTATGGTTAAAGAAATTTGATTCCAGATATGACACATCAGGTATAAGTGGTTAAAAGTGAGGGCAGAATGATGTAGGAACAGAACAAAAGTCTCTCCCACTCCAGTCCACGGTTCTTTCTCTAAAAAATTAAAGGTAAAAGATGGCTCCACGAAAACCTTGTTTTATGTCCCCCGAGTTACACTCTAAAAATCATTATGCTCAGTGCTGGACCCCTCTTATGGATGTGGCAGAGGCAGATTCAGATTCACACTGCCACTGTCTGCTTCCTTTTCATCTCAGACATATCTGCACTGACTTCTGCTTACAGATTGGTGAGCAAAACCCATCCAGAGGCACGTGCACTCCAGGTGCTCTCAGGACCATCCACTGGAAGTGGGAGGCAATGTTAGAATGTCATATTAGCTCTAAGCCCGAAACAATTTGCTTCAGATGCACCAAATGTATAGATTGACCCCAGTCGGGTGTCGGGTGGCACTGAAGGAGGAAGGGATGTTTGGGGGAAGGTACTTTGAAGTGTTGCTCTATATCATAATTTATGCCATGTGTCTGCTTAAATGAATTTATGGCTATGTTATGCAGTCCGAATTAAATTACCCCTCACAAAATGGACAAATGGACTTAAAAGATTCTTCCAAAGAAACTGAAGATTGGAGGTAGCATAAATAATACAAACACAAGGAAATGAGAAAATTTCCACGTCAAATTTTTATTCCTAGTGTAAGCTCATCACGTAACACAATATGAGGCGAAAATAATGATGTCCTAGTTACACCTGACACAGTGAATCACAGTTCTCCGATCTTTTCTTTTTGAAGGAGGGGGAAGCTCACAGAATCCTATGATTGACACAAAAACACATGTTTAAAATATTTAAAGTATCTCTCATCTTTTATACATTTACTTTGTGATCAGGTATTCAGAATGTATGACACATGTTTCATAATGTTCATGAGAACACGTCAGCACAACATAATGTGAATCCTTGCTCAAACAATTCTTCATTGGTTTAAAAAATTCAGTGACCACTGGTCACAGCATTCAAAGCTGTGCAATGATAGGGAAGGTGTTATCCCACAGTGAGCTACCTTTCTTCTAGAGCTTTCCACTATTCAGCAGCAGATCTTTGTTTTAGGATGCTGTGGTTCATTTTGTTTCTTAATATTTTTATGAAATTTGACATTTGTACAAAATTCTATAGATCCTAGTGACTCTCTCAAACTGAATGTATGTGTATAGCCAAAACCAAGATAAAGAAACTGGGTAATTGTAAAATGCCAGGAACGCTTCCCAACCCCATCCACCACTAGCCTGACTGTGGATGATGACCACTGTTTCTTACTTTTGCCTCTGAACTTTACATGAATGGAGTCTTTCTTTCCAGCAATTTCAGGTTGTTTATAACCCTTCACACAATCTAAGTGCAAGTGCTTTTTATTGAAACCACTTATGTATTTATGTACTGAAAAAATTGTCCTCTTCCATTCTGTAAGCTGAGTTACTTGAAGCAATATTCTACTGTCTTCATCAAAAGTAGGTCTTCAGCTGGGAAACTCACCACTTGCATTCTTTCAGACTTTGTCTGTTTGGGGTCCTTTCCATGTATATGTAAATTTAAAGTCAGCAGAGGCTGAGGCAGGAGGATTATTATGAGTTTGAGGCCAGCCTGGACTACAGAGTAAGACCCAGTTTCTAGTTAATCAATTATAGATACCTTAAGAAATAATAAAACCATTTTATTACTTTTGACAAAAAAAATGTAATCCTATTTAATACATGGCCCAATTGGGAAAACACTGGTGTCCATGATTTTGAGTCTTCCATTCTCTGGGTATGGTACAGTGCTCCATTTATTTAGATAAGTAATCTCTACAGTAAGGAATTGTACTGTACATTTTTCAGCATAAACTATACATTTTAATTTTCACACTTTAAATTTACTTTCAGATATTTGATGTTTTCTGTCACGATTGTAAATGATATCATTTAAAAAATATCAGTTCCTAATTACCTGTTGCTAGTGTAGGTACAACAAAATCCATGTTAGCAAATGATGCCTTAGCCAGATCCTGAAGCCAAGTCCACAAAAATAATTATAATGCTTTTCCTTGCATCCTGCAGTCTTGCTACGATTCTTATTAATTACAATAGTTTGTCTAGACTCATTAAAATTTTTGACACAATTATATCATCTATAAACAGTTATATCTCTCCCTTTCTTTTGTATGTGGTTCATTTTTTTTTCTTTCTCCTGTACTGAAAAAGACTTTCAGTTCAGTGTTGCACAGAAATGGTCATGGTAGGGTTCCATGTCATGTCTGCGGTCTCACTAGAAATCTCTCACTGTTTTACCCCAAGAATGGCACTTACTATAGCTGTTTTTAATTTTTAAACATGTTTGTCAGCTTAGGGAGCTTCTTTTCTGTTACCATTTTGTTAAGTATTTTATGATAAATTGGCACTGCATTTTCCTACACACTGTATTAATACAATCAATTATGTCTATTTATTTTTATTAATACGAAAACCTTTGCATTCCTTGAATAGCTTTCTGCATTAGTATTTGTTATTCATTTCAATTAGCTAATTTTTATTACAATTCCTACTTCTATACTGATTATAAAGATAGTATTTTTTTTTTAGCTTTCAATGCTCTTGTTAAGTAGAAATCAAGACTATCCTGCTTCCTATAAAAGTTTTGGAAGTACTTTTTTGGTTTTTACATCTGTGGAAACGTTTGTATAAAATTCTTGCTATTTCTTCCACATTGGAAAAAATCCATTTGAGTTTTTGTCATAAAGTTTTGAGTTACAGAATCAAGTTCTTTAAACACAACAAGGATATTCAAATGCTTTTTCTGATATGTCAGTTTAAGCAAGCTGTGTTCTTTGAAGAAGGGGTCCGTCTTTCTCTTTCATTAAATGCACTGATAAGGAGTTATTTATGGTATCATTTTCTTCTCAATGTCAGGCAGCTGTTTAATAATGTCTTTTATTTCACTCCTAATTTTTATATTCTCTTTGTCTAGTTTTTCCTTAGTTGTTCTAAGAATCTAGTAATTTTATTGATAGGTAGAAACCAGCTTTGGTTTTATTGATTTACTGGATTATTCCTTTGTTTTCTTTTCCATTGATTTCTTATTGTTCCTTCTTCCTATTTTTTAAACATTTTTTTAATCTTTTTGAGACAGGGTCTCCCTGTAGCCCCAGCTGTCCTGGAACTCACTATGTAGACCAGGCTGCCCTTGAACTCACAGAGATCCACCTGCCTCCGCCTCCCGAGTGCTGGGATTAAAGGTGCGCCACCATGTCCAGCACCTTCTTCCTACTTTTTTTGTTGGCTTTGCTGTTCCTATATTCTACCTTCTTGAGGAGAAAGCTTTACTTTGCTTTTATATCTTAATTCTTGCATTTAAAGACTGTAAATCTCTGAGCATGGTGATAGCTTCATGTAATTAATTTTGACATATTCTTAATGCTCAGTTCAAATTTTCTGTTTCTTTTTTTTTTTTTTTTTTTTTTTTTTTTTTTTTTCCCTTTGTTGTTTTTGTTTGAACTTTTTGAACTCACTTTGTAGACCAGGATGGCCTCGAACTCACAGAGATCTGCCTGCCTCTGCCTCCCGAGTGCTGAGATTACAGGCCTGCACTACCACCCCCAGCCTAAATTTTCTAATTTCTATTATAGTTTCTTCTCTATCCATTGGTTATTTAGGAGGATATAATTTAACTCTAAAAACCGTTGAGCATTTTCTAATCATTTATTTGCAATTCCTTTATATCTTATTTACATTGGAGACAAAGAACATGCTGTGAACAATTTGATCTTTTGACATTTGGTGGACTTGTTTTGTGACTTAGCATATCATCAGTGATGATACCAGTTTGGACTTACTGCACTCTTGAAAATAGCATGAGAGGTGCACACCTTTAATTCCACCCCTCTGGAGGGAGGCAGAGGCAGGAGGATCTCTATGAGATTGAGACCAACCTGATCTGCATAATGAGTTCCAGGTCAGTTGGGGCTATGGGAGGGGGAAAGGGAGGGGGAGGGG
>NW_008350388.1:2802239-2817483 GCF_000622305.1 Nannospalax galili
TTAATAATAATGGCTGGGGGGTTTTTTCTTTTTCTTTTTTTTTCTCCTGTTAGTTCCATCAATGTTCGCTTTATTTCAAAACTGTGGAACTGGGCCCATTCCCACATTCTCTTGCTGAACTCTTTTGTCATGAAATGGTCCTACTAACCTCTAAAAACTATTTGGTCCCAAACTAGTTCTTCTTGTTAGTGTGGTATTGTCTTGGTAACCCTCCCTGTTGCTGGAATAATGCCCTGGCAGACCCAATTTTAGGAATGAAGGATCTGTTTTAGATCACAGCTCAAGGCACAGCCAGTCCCGGTGGGGAAGTCCAGGTGTTTGAAGTAACTGGTTACACTGTAGCCTCAGGCAGGCAGAAGAGTGATAAATGCACATGATCCACTAGCTCTCTTTTTTTTTTTTTTTGTAGTCCAGGACCCAAGCACAGGGAACCCAGCTGCTGCTTCTTTTAGGGTTTGTCTTTCCACCTCAATTAACCCAATCAATTTGCTGAACCACAGGCATGGAGGCTAATATGATCTAAATAATTCTTCACAGGTGTGCCTAGAAGCTTGCCTCCTGGACGATTTTAGAGCCTATCAAGTTGCTCATCAATATTAAGTATCACACATACTATATTTCCTTTTTTCTACCTTACACCAATCTGCACCCTAACATATAGATTGTACCCTTTGATGTCAACACACATTAAAAGTTTGTTTTCTAGTGTCGCTATCTGTTTTAGTGTCATCTCTGTTCCTATGATAAAACACTCTGAGCAAAACCAACTTAGGAGAGAAAAGGGCCTGTTTTCTTACAGTTCCGGGTTACAGTCCATCCTTGAAGAGAAGTCAAAGCAAGAACTCAAGTAGCTAGTCACAGCGTATCCGTAGGGAAACAAACGGATGCATGCTTGCTTGATGCCTATGCTCAGCTAACTAGCTTCACTGTTGTTTGGGGCCCAGTCCATGGAACGGTGCTGTCCACATTCAAGGTAGATCTTCTCACTTTAATAAGTAATCAAGACAATCCCCCACAGATGTGCCCACAGGCCAACCCAATCAAGATAATTCCCCCAATTAAGGCTTCCTGCTCAGGTGATTCTAGGTTGTAGCAAGTTGACATTTAAAGCTAGCACACCACCTTAGTGTTTTACTGCAAGGATTAGTTCATTGGCATTTAATTTAATATAATTGTGCTTATATACATTAGCTTACCTCTTCTTTTCTATTTGATCCATCTAATTTTTGCCTGTCCTCCGTTCCACTCCTATTTCTATTCTTCTTTCTACTCTTTGTATTTAGTTTCTACTAACCTGTCTTAATGTTTTTTAAATTTTGTCGTTATGTGTCTGGTCTCTGTTACCATCCATCCATAGAGTAATTTGCATACTCTAATTTTTATTTCTCAAATTTCCATTGGTACTTTTCTAAGGTTCCAGTCCTCTGATAAATTTTTCTATTAACTCATATTTCTTTGTTTCCTTCTCCTTCCCTAAGCATAATAAATAGAATTGTAGGAAAGGTCACATACTTAACAATACAAGGCCACCTCTGAGTCTGTTTCTATGGTCTGATTTTTCTGTTGGAGTGTCCTCATGTGATTGTGTTTCTTGGCATACCTAACAATTTTTGTCTGATAGCAGATGTCAAGGGTCCTGATGAAATTAGCTTTCCCCAGAGACAGCTCACCATTTCCTCTGCCAGATATGGTACATTTGGGGGAAGGGCAATCCTCTGTCCAACTGAGACCAAAGTAAGTCAAGGCTGTGTTGCCATTTTGAAAAGACTTAACCTAGTTCTAATTTTAACCTGTTCCTAAAGCAAGGCACTTAACAGTTTTAAACTGAAAAGCTAAGTCTTTGATTCCCCGGAACCAGCAGCCTGTGGGAGATCCCTTCTGTTCTTAACCTCACCCCACCAAACATAACTTCAGGGTTTGGCAAACACATTGAAAGGGGGAAAAAAAAAAAAGACACGTCTTTGAGGCCCCTCAAGTATTTAACCCTGCAATCTGCTGTTCTAGCCTTGTACAATACCAAAAATTCTACTTAAAAAAATTCAGCAAGAATTTAGCTGCTTGAGCCAACTAACATATTCAGCTTAGGCTCAGAACTTACAAAACCATTCAGGAAAAATAAAAGAGAATGAAGGCGGTCAACCCATCACCAGAGATTCTGTCTTCGCTGCCAGAGTTTTGGTCCTTATCATTCTCATTTTTGAGTGTGTGTGTGTGTGTGTGTGTGTGTGTGTGTGTGATCATTCTCTGCTGATTGTTTTCTGTAAGAATATAGGTTTAATACAAACTATTCCTTCTTCCCTATAATAGCAGTCCTCAGTCTCCTTCTGAGGAACAAAAGAGGGAGGAGCCTTAATTACTTGCTTCTTCGAAAGGGGTTTTGAGTACCTAACTTCTAACTAAAGAGCTCTTCTTATTTCATCTTTGGTTTTTTATGAGAAAAAAAATACATTAGGGCCAATATTCATTTTTAAAATCCTGTTTGTTTCAAAGCCAAGGGCAACAGAGAATAACCAAACTGCATGGCCTTTTTGCAGTTTGAAATCTAGCCAGGCATAGGATAATTATAAAAAGTAACCAGTCACATGAACATAAAGCAGGTTGGCAAGAAATCTTTGGAACGTGGTGACTTGTGTAATGTTTTTTTTTTTTCACTGTCAAGTAGAAACCAGTCCTATTAACTAAATGTCAAATGGAGTGGCTGAGAATACCACAGCCTTCTTACATATACTACACACATCATTTGCCAACTTTTCCACGAGAGTAAGTTATTCACAAAAGTGACTTTTTCATTATATATTAACTCTGATCTGAATTTCATTAGGATATGAAAATTTCATGGAGTAAAATACTTATTCATATGAATTTATATCTCTGAGGATGTTATTTTGAAATGATTATTTATCGTGTGTTTAATGAGAGAATAATCCTTTCCTTCAAGTGTTTAAAGATGTGCAATGAATTTTAGAAAAATGTACCAAATTTTCCCAACATAAATAATTCCTGCCATTCCATTTTATTTTCATATGTAATCAATAATAATAAAATATGAATGGCAATTTTGTAATGTTAACTGTGTAACAATCTTTTGTAGCACCCAATGCCTGCTGCTTAATGCTCCTAGGTGGGTGGAGGAATGCTCCTGCACCATGTGGAGGTCAGAGGACAATTTGCCAGAGTTGGTTCATTCCATCTACCTCTCAGGTTCCAGGGATCAAACCGAGGTCAGTAATCAATAATAATAAAATATGAATGGCAATTTTGTAATGTTAACTGTGTAACAATCTTTTGTAGCACCCAATGCCTGCTGCTTAATGCTCCTAGGTGGGTGGAGGAATGCTCCTGCACCATGTGGAGGTCAGAGGACAATTTGCCAGAGTTGGTTCATTCCATCTACCTCTCAGGTTCCAGGGATCAAACCGAGGTCATCAGGCTGTGAGGCAAGCACCTTCACCTACTGAGCCATCGCACTGGCCCTCTTAGTGGATATTCTTGATGTAATTTATAGGTGAGGATACTACACACAGGGTTATCTGCTTGTCCCCAAGTTAATTTGATTCCAAAGTTAACACCCTTCCCCACAACAGTCTGCTGTTTCTGAGGATCAATGGATGTTGATGCATTGATTTGCACCTTGATAGATGCCCCCGTCTCACTCCTTTTTCAAATTGCATTAGATAGACAGGTAAAGAGAAAAAAGTGAAAGTCAGATTTATCAATTCTATCATTTGTCAAAGATTCAAGTAAATGTTGACTGAGGAGAAACGTGTGCTGTTAAAATGGATTGCTGGCATTCTCTTAAGATCACCATTTTCTGGGTCATTTCCGCTCAACAGGAACTTCAAAAGCTAACCTAGGAAAATATTTCCATACTTGCTCTTTCTCCAGAGATGGCCTTTCTGTCCCTACTTCTTGCTGTTCTGGGTGGTCTAATCCCATCTCATTAAACAACCTAGAACCCAACGAAAGAAATTGTGTTGATATAGTCACATGTTGGGCTCCACTTAGCGGCTGGCTACCCCTTGGATAAAGTCATAACTCACTGTTAAGGACCTTGACCCAACCACGCTTCCCTTTCCCCTTCCCCTGTGCTTTCAATTAGCATTACCATCACTAGAGCTGCTGTTGCTGTTGCTGCACTTGTTATTATTATTGTTCATGTATCTTAATTAATCCTTTTACTTTGCACCACTTAGCCAGACATGTCTACCTTTCTGTTATTTCCCCCACCATATGCCTCTTTCTTGTTACTCGTAATAGAGATATCAAAGATTCCAATCTCACCACAAATTAATTCTACTTCCTCTGGGATACTTAAAAGTTTTAGGTCTCTATAAAAGCATCTGCTATAAATTTACTTTGTTTTTCTGTTCTGCAGCTTCTGTATCATTTTTAACCAAAACAGTAAGAATAAAACTATATCTTAAGGAATATTCCCTGTGCCCATGTTATTTGCATGACATTTAATTTTAATTTTTCTGGTCTTATTATCAGTTCATTATTCAAAGCAACTCTTTCCTCTTTCCTCAGAATGAACTGATTTACAGTTCAAAATATGGTAATGGACACTTCCTTAGATAAAGACTACAAATTAGAGCCCAGTTTTTGGAAGTAACACTTCTGAACATAACCCTCTGAACACTGACAGATAACACTGTAAGAAATGGGGTTGGGGTAGCCAGGTAACAATTTCAAAATCATCATATGGTCAAGCAGTAAGATGAATATAAAAATTGCAGGCAGAGGTTCCACAGAACCTCTGGAGGGGATGTCTTCCTATTAGCATTACAAAAATGTCTCCAGTTCCCCAATCTTAAATACATAATTTGTGAATAATATTATGGGTTTTCAGCTGGCAGTGAAGTGTGATATATTGTTAATGGTTTCTTGCAAATGTTAAAATGGATATCTATCAAGAACTCTATTGTCTCGGACGGCTCTCATATAGCACAGTCCAAAACACACTTAAGTCTCCTGCTTAACTAGAGATTTTACTGTTCTGCAGATCATCAGAATTTTTATTACATCTAAATAATAAAAGCAATTATTAAGGTCAATTCATAGTTACAGAGTTTGCCATTTTAGGATTTTTTTCGATGGATTTGGCTTACACTCTCTGGAACCTAATCTTTCATTTCTTTTAGGGGGGTGGAATAAGTTAACTTTCTGTGGCTTCCTTAGATGGGAAGAGAGCTCTGACAACATTTAAATACTGTGCCAGAAAGCCAAGCATATCAGGTTCCAATTAACATTCTCAGTCCACACTCTTCTCCATTTTCCTCCAGTCAGAGGAGAAGGGGCCCTACTGGAGGGTTGGACTTATAAAGTGATTACGAAATGTCTCCCTGTCATTCACTTCTGTGTGATGTCTCTGGGCCATTTCTGATGTTGCTACTGTAGCAACAGCATATTTAGTGCTTCTCATGGGCATGAGCCTTCTGAAATTGTGAGGGAGGAGCCACGAATTATAATGTACTACAAATTGCTCTCAGCACTAGAATTCAAATTCAAATATGATAGTTGATACCGATCTGCAATGTATTTTGGAGTAATCCCAATTGCTTATGAAAATCCCTTGATGGTTTGGGGATACATTTTGTCTACCAAACAGTCATTCTGACTGCATTGAGAATTCCAACACAATTTTTAAAATGCAGATGGGATTTCAGGGTAAATTAGATTTCTGAAACCCCAAGTGTTCAAAATAGAAGCATCTTTGCTTTAAGCACCAAGACCCTGCAAAACTCGCAGACAGGGTAGCTCTGAGAGAAATTCCACTCCTGGTAAGTAGGACGGGGAATGTCAATTGAGCACAACTTTAAAGGATCTGTACATGGTAGGCGTTTTCATGCATGAAAAGAAAATAGTGAACGTCTCGTCATGTCTTTTCATAGTGATACAGAAAAAGAACACCTAGTACACACACACACACACACACACACACACACACACAGCAGCAGCAGCTGTTCCTGCATGAACCCAAAGAAAGCTAGAATGGAAACAAGTGTGCAGTGTGGTTATTGAGACAAAAGAATTATAACACATTTTGATCACTTGTTTAGAATTTAGCACATCCATAATTCATAACTTGCTTAGAACATGAGAGTAAAAATTTTTTAAACAAATCTCAAGTTCAAGTGCCTGTATCTAACTTGAGGAAAGAAAAGCAAATAGGCTCAGCGAGGTAGACTAATCAGTACATGGTCACCAGCAGGGAGAAGGGACATTTGCAGTGTGTGTGCCCTGAGCCATTGTTATGTGAAAAGATGACCAGGAAGGAGACATGGTGATGGGCAATAGGGAAGCAGTGTGGATTTTTGTTTGATTTTGTTTGATTTTGCTTTGATTTCAGTGGTAATGAACATGGTTCTTGACTGTTGAAAGACCCACAAGAACTCCTTGACCTCAGTCCCTGGATCAGGGGGAGGTCCAGATGGGATGATTTGCCATTCTTCATCATACAGACATGCCAATAGATATTCCTCATGTTGAAGTACTTTGCTATAGTGGCCACCAGGTTGGTTAACTCAAATAAGAGAATCTGATTTTCTTATAATTCTCAAGACTAGAGATCCCTAATATGAGGTCAGGAGGACTGCTGTCTTCTGAGACCTCTCTCCTTGGCTGGCAGCTGATCACTGACTCTCTAACTTCATCTGGTCTTCCTCTGTATTTGGTTGGGTCCTAATTTCATCGTATAAGGACACCAGTGTGTTGTCCTGGGCTGGGAGTGTAGATCAGTGGTAGAGTGTTTGCCTGGCATGCACAAGGCCATGGGTTTCAATCCCCAGCACCATAAAAAAAATAAAAAAACAATAAAGTTGCATATGATTGGTACATCCCCATGACCTCTTCTTAATCACCTCTGTGAAGACTCTATCTCCAAACACTGGCACACTCTGAAATCCCAGAAGTAAGGACTGAAATACATGAATGTGGGGAAAGCCATCATCCAGCTCAGATCCTGCCTACATGTAGATATGAAGTATGTTTGCTCCTTGCTGAATTTCCTCTACTTTTGTAGTCTTAGTCAAAAGCATTTTGACATATTGGCTATTACCTGCTTGACATGATAAAAACATGTTAAGGAAACCAGAAGAGGATCTGAAGCTTCTTGGTCTTCAAAAGTGCCTGCTGGTTTCACCATGCCGTTTCCAGCTTCCTTGTCTTAGAAGCTGTGGAGGGCTGTGGTATGGCTGTAGCTTGGGCCAACAAAATGCAAATGGGAGAGAGGTGCACCACTCTGTACCACACGTACAACTTCTTATTCCCACATGACGGAGAAAATTACTCTCTGGCTTGTGTGGCTGCGGACAGGCAGATTCCCATAGTCTCCAGCCCTGTTTATGTAAGTGGTCCTGTTACCTTTCTTCCTTAGAACCTAAGGGTAAAGGTATAATTGTGGGTTTCTAAGATGCTCCTTCAGCTACCTCAATGGGAGGAAACTCATGTGTGGCACTGTAAACATAGCCAAATACACATGACTGGAGAGGTCATAGGTCTTAGAGAAAATCCCAAAACTGTCACATCCCGAAACTAATGTAATTTCTTACTATGTGCAAAATATGTATCCTTATATTTACAGACAAATATACCAATCACCACTCATCAAAGAAGCTTCTTTTGCAACAGTCAGAAACTATTATAGAGTACCACAACTGGTCCTACAGACATTGTCTGTGAATTGCCCAAGTCTATGTGACACATCTACAGTGCAACCTCTACACCTAAGGCTCACAGAGCATAGAACAAGGGGTGAAAAAGACAATAATGAATATCTCAGTACTCATTAATGAAGCTCCTTCATAACCTGTGAATTGCCCAAGTCTATGTGACACATCTACAGTGCAACCTCTACAACTAAGGCTCACAGAGCATAGAACAAGGGGTAAAAAAGACAATAATGAATATCTCAGTACTCATTAATGAAGCTCCTTCATAAAACAGAGAGTCAGAAACACAAATGTTCCCAAATGGCCAAAGTGTAGAGACTGAGTCTGCAGAATGCTGGTCTTTGGACAGGACTCTTATATTAAATTATACCCACCAGAGCTCAGGGACCACTGTGGAAGAGGGGGCAGAAAGACTGTAAGAGCCAGGGATGAGGTGCATGACTATATGGAAGTAGAGTCCTACAAGATCCTGGGACCCTGCTCATATGAATCTACAGCAATGGTGTCAGTATGCACAGGACCCATGCAAGCTCAAACAGACAAAAACCTAGCATAGAACCAGGGAAATGGACAGCTGACCCCAATCTTAGCTGAACAAATATTGGCAACTGATTAGTGCTAGGTGGGAAGAGCTGATCTTCCTAAAGGAAGAGACTAGATAGGCTGACTAGACCTTAGAAGATGAACTTGCACTGAGGGACATCTGAGGACACTAACTTAACACAATAGGCCTTAAGACAAATGACAGAATGTATGAATTCCAGTGGCAGGTTACTATGGGAGGGTGTCAGTGGGAAGGGGGTATAAAGATGATTAAGACTGATTGAGATGTTCTGTATAAAATACAGAAAAATTCTATTTAAAAAAGATGCTCCTTCCTCTCCATGATCTATTCTTTCCTTTTTATGGTGTTTATGATAGAGGGGGAAGCTGGGGGGAGGCAAGTGTTCTCCCATCGGGATGATTTAGTAAATTCAAAATTGAAATTTGATCTCCGCCTTATTTCCCAACAGTCGGAAACACTAGATAAGGAAAGAAACATAGCGAAAGGAATACCATTGGCCAGCAAGATGTCTCTTGCGATTCAAAATCAAGTCCCACATTTGGGATCAAAGAAAAGCTCGGAGCACTGAGGGGAGGGCACTGCTACAGTCAGAGGCTCTCAGACTCTGGTGCCGGCCACAGAGCTTGCTCCTACATGATAATGGAGACCAAACATGTTTCACAACAGACAGGTATCTGGAGCCCACTGCTTGAAGCCTGAACTAGGCGATGGCTCTCTACCACTTCTGAGAGGCTTTGAAAAGGCTTCAGAATAAAGCCTGAGCTTTCAGCTGTTAAGAAACCAAGGGTCTAGCAAAGCATGCAGAAAAAGCTTCTCTCTGTGTGAACAGATGAGCTATTTGTCCAGCATCATCGGAAATACCATATGATTATAAAATGTTTTTCATAACTAAGGCCTGGGAGTCCGAGTAAAAGCAACAGGACAAACTTCTAGGTGGGAAGACGAGAGGAAGAAGGAAGAGAGCTGGGAAAACCATCTCCCCATGTAAGATGAGTTCATGACCCCAAACTACAAAACACAAACACCATAATGCTAAGGCAGCTGTAAACAAACAAGTTAGCTCATTACTTTAGTCAATGTCATAAAATGAGTTATCAAGTACTTTAAAATAAATATGCACAGTTAAAATAGCCAAAAAGACAAAGGAATCAACAGCATCCAGAAAAATATATAATAAATAGTGAAACAGGTGCTTACAAAAAATAGATATCTTAGAGATTACTTACAATTATTTATAAAATGTTGTAATTTGTATATAATTACATTTTGTCATTTAAAATTTTATAATTTTACATATAATTATATATCAGAGAAATAGAAAAAAAAAATGTAATAAATTCCAGGCTGGATTGAAGAAATTTAGCAAATTTGAGCAGCTGTGACATGTATCCAATGGGGGCAAAATAGAATTGAAGAATTTTCCTACAATTATTTATAAAATGTTGTAATTTGTATATAATTACATTTTGTCATTTAAAATTTTATAATTTTACATATAATTATATATCAGAGAAATAGAAAAAAAAAATGTAATAAATTCCAGGCTGGATTGAAGAAATTTAGCAAATTTGAGCAGCTGTGACATGTATCCAATGGGGGCAAAATAGAATTGAAGAATTTTCCAGAATTGAACATAGATGAGTCCTTGCATTAAATGCAAACTTCAAGTTTTTAGTAAAATAAAGAAGAATAAATACATGCCAGGTCTGAAAAATAAGTCTAAAGATTGCCAAAAATAACAGATGACATGGAAAATAATAGTTGAGCTGGAGACAGAACTTTGATTCTCAACACCACCAACCAAAGGATAACAGAAAAATATTTTCAAAGCACTCCTGGAAAGAAATAGTAAATCCCAGAGTCTACAGAGCCAAACATTTCATTAGAAGTGAGGGTAAGATAAAGGCTTTGTTACACATCTAAAGATAAGAGTTTGCCACTCACAGGTGCTAATTAAAACAATGACTGAAGGATGTGTTTCGACAGAAGGAAACAGAAGCCAATCTTCACATAATCTTGCATAGTTTACATATCCCATGATCCTCTCCATGGGAAAATTCCATTTTTCTGTCCCTCTTGAAGTATCACTTAGTCGTGTTACTTTGTCAAAGGAAATGTGAGCAAAGGTGGAATCTAATTCTCTTGTTTGGAAGCTTAGAAACCAGAACATTCTCCTCTGCCCTGTCCACTCCGCTCCTCTACTCACCTTCTTCCAGACTGGGACTCCTTCAGGTGACTCTCGGAATTTGGGAACTGAACACTGGCTGATGCAGAATGCATGAAATAAAGCTGTTGGCTAAGCCTCCACTTGTGCAGTGCTTTGTTCCCACAGTATTGTGACTGTGAAGAGCAATTACACAAAACTGGAGTGACTACAAAAATGATAAAATATACTGGGAATTTTAATTAAAAATCAATTAGAAAAATACTAATTTTTAATGAACATCTAACTCTCTAAGCAACAATAACTTGGAATAGGTTCCAAGGAGACTTAAAACATATTCTAGAAAGCAGAGAAATACTGAATAATCTTAAGCTTTGTTAGGAAAAAGTCTGGGTACTACATAGGTTTAAGTTTTATGATATTCGCCAGAAGACTATTAAAGCAACCCAAAGTTTTCAAGACAAACTTGAGAAAGCGATAATGAAGATTTTCCCAATTTGTGGAAAATTAAGACAAAGGAAGAAAAAGGAGGGCAAGGAGGAGGGAAGGAAAGAAAGAAAACAGGGAAGGGGAGGGATGGCAGAAGGGAGGGCGGAAATACTGCAGTATAAACAGAGACAAATAGAAAAAGCACAATAAAATGAAAGAAGTAAAGCCTATACTAGAAGACCAATCGGTTTGATCAAAATATATCTGGTAACCAACTTTGATAATTCTAAACCTACATATTTGCTGTTCTGAGAGGACAACAACAAAAAGAAAACCAGAAGAAACACAAAATCCTAGCAAGGTAGGTGCAGAGGCATGGTGGTGCACATCTTTAATCCCAGCACTCTGGAAACAGAGGCGGGCAGAGCTCTGTGAAATCAAGGCCGGCCTGGAATGTTCTGCATAGAGTTCCAGGCCAGTTGGGGCTACATAGTGAGACCCTGTCTCAACAAAACAATCAACAACAAAAAGATGGAAAAGGACACTGGAGTAAACTGCTGCACTCTGTTCTCCAAGCTCTCAATTCAGATCTCACCTCCAGTACTTCAAAAGGTGACCACACTTAGAGAGGGGTCTGCAAAGAGGAAACTGAATCAAAATGAGGCCATCAGGATATACTCTAGTTCCATATGCCTGGTCTCTTTACAAAAATAGGAATTTAGGGGGTTGGAGGGATGATTCACAGGTGAAGAACATATACTGCTCTCCCAGAGGACCAGAGCTCAGTTCCCAGCACCCACATAGGATGACTCACAACCTCCTGTAACTCTAGCCAGGAAATCTGATGCCCCCTCTGGCCTCTGAGAGAATCTGTACACATGTGTGCATGACCCCCCCCACACACACAAATAAACATAATTTAACAACAAATAAGTAAATAAAGAATAAGAAGTTAGGACAGACACCATATGAAACATAGGACAGAGCCATCTGCAAAGCCAGGAAGGACTTGGGAGAAATGGACCCTTCCAACTCAGACTTCTAAACTCCAGAACTGTGAAAACATGTCTTTTGTATAAGCCACCCAGTTTGCAGAGCCTTGTTATGGCAGCCTGAACAAATGAAAACACTAATCAAAAGAAATCTGGTGATGCTACTAATGTCATATAAAATAGAATTAAAACTTGAAAGCATCAATAACATTGAAGGGGGACATCACAAGAAAAAGGTCCCATCCACCAAGACCTAAATCCCATCCCTCTCAAACCCTTTCCACTCGAGCATCAGTTCTAATCCTTCCCACCAAATCACTCCTGTCAACATTGCCAAAGGTGGCTGGTTTCCAAACTCCATCTTATGTACCATGAGCAGTATTTGACATAGCAGAAAATGCCTGCCTTCAAGAAAGCCTCTCTTCACTCTCCTCCCAGCCACAGCACCCTTCACTCTTCCCAGTGGGTTCCTCCAGCTCTCCCCAGCCCTTCATGCTAGCCAGGGGAGAGGCACAGACTTTAGATGCTTCTGTCCATCTCACAACAGCTGCAGTGGTGGTGGGAGGTGTAGGCAGAGGGGGAAGCATGGAAATAATGGCAGGTCCTGCCATTTAAGGCAGAGTGCGAG
This sequence comes from Nannospalax galili, assembly GCF_000622305.1. Taxonomy (NCBI): domain Eukaryota; kingdom Metazoa; phylum Chordata; class Mammalia; order Rodentia; family Spalacidae; genus Nannospalax; species Nannospalax galili. The sequence continues at coordinate 2,814,688 of NW_008350388.1, forward strand.
GGCACAGGAAGTGGATGTGGAGGGAGCCTGCAAAAATGGGTACAGTGATAAAAAGCATCTATGGATCTATGGAATGTTTATTTCTAACTTTCTTTTCTTTAAGCTATTATCTCATATAGCCCAGGATGACCTTGAATTCTTGATCATACTGACTTCACTTCCCAAGTACTAGAATTACAGGCATGCACCACCGTACTCAGTTTTATACAGTGCTGAAGACTAAACTCAGGTGCCCATGCATGCTAGGCAAGAACTTGCCCAAGTAAGCTATATCCCCAAACCCCTATTTCTGGAAACTTCCATTTAATATTTTTGAACCATGGTTGACTATGGGTGAGACCACTGAAAGTGACATCATGGGTGAGGGGGACCACTGTGTGTTCCCAGTTCTCTTGCTTCTGATTACAGTCACTGCGATGCAAACCATTACCACATCTCTCACAGGAACCCTTGTTTGCCAGCTCTTTGGTCCTCTTGTCCTCTCTTGTCTCATGACAGTTAGATCTCCATACAGCCGGCAAAGGTGTCCTTTCAACATGAAAGTCACCTCCTGTCATCTTGACCTTGCCACACATACCCAGCGTGTTCTCTCAAGTATTGCATGTTCCTACTTGGAGTCTTTTCCATAGTACCTGGCTGGAAGGGCTTCTACACACACGCACACACACACACACACACACACACACACACACACACACACACACGGGGCTGGGGGGGCACTGAATCACCTCACTTTATTCCACTCTTCGCATTGCACAGCACTTGCCACACACCTGACACTGGACAATGTTTATTATGAGTTGTCTGTTTCCACTACGGACAGAAGCTCCCTGAATAGGGATGTCACGACCCTTTTCCATGTACCGAATTCAGTGCAGTATGCCAGAAACACTCAGGGGTAAATACACAAGACAAGTCAGTGAGTTAATCACAAAATCACACATACCTGGGAATAAGCCAGCATGAGCTCACCGTCTTGTACCCCCACCAAACAAGGCATTGGAACATTTAAACAAATCATGAGAGAATTAAAAATAAACTGGCAATCCTCAAGTTTTATCTTTCCTTACAGATAAGGAAAGCTGATAAGTTGGTTTTTAACACTAAGAATATAGAATATTTGAGCAACAAATTAATTATGGGGTGTGTGTGTGTGTGTGTGTGTGTGTGTGTGTGTGTAACTAATATCTCCAATTAAAGAATATACATCCTAGGACTGGAAAAATGGCTCAGTGGTTAAGAGATTTACTGCTTAACAGTACCCGAGTTGGGTTCCCAGCACCCATACCAGATGGCCCACAATCACCTGTAACTCCAGCTCTAGGGGATCCTGCGCCCTCTTCTGGACTCCATAGGTGCTGCATACATGTGGCATACACTCACACACACACACACACACACACACACACACATTACATGCTTTTTTTAAAGTATGTACATCCTATACATGTACACATTGATTAAAAAACAGTGACATGAGGGTAGACAGACAAAGGATGGGAAAATTAAAATTAAAACCTAATGATATAGTAAATCAGAAAGAAAACCTGACAAATTTCATATTTTATATTTTCTAACCATAATACAATTAAACTCAAAATTAACAATGTGAAATTGCAGCATGATAAGAAACACACAGTTATAAATTTAAAATTAGGCCTCCTAATGTACACAGATTTAAAGAAACTCAGAAAAAATTGGTGGAAGATGCTAACACCTCATACTATGTATCTATTTATTATTTAAATTTAAATGTATTTCCATCAATTAATGACAAAAATACATTTCTAATGTATGAAATTTTCAAAGGCTAAATAAAACATATTACTTAAAATATTTTCTCATAAACAATATTTTTTTGGTCTTTTTGAGACAGGGTCTCCCTGTAGCCCCAGCTGGCCTGGAACTTGCTATATAGACCAGGCAGGCCTTGTGCTCACAGAGATCTGCCTGCCTCTGCCTTCCAAGTGCTGGGATTAAAGGCGTGCGCCACCATATCCAGCTTATAAGCAATATTTTTAAAAGAATTAATTATTTAAATCAAGAAACTTGAAAAAAAGACCCATGGGGTACACTGTCAAAGTCCATGAAGGAGAAGACAAAGGCAAAAGACACCATAAAATAGAAATAACAAAGAGGGGAGATCTGTAAAACAAGAGCTGGGAACTGGGCATGGTGGCACACATCTTTAATCCCAGCACTTGGGAGGCAGAGGCAGGTGGATCTCTGAGATGGAGGCCAGTGTTGTATCCATATTGAGTTGCAGGCCAGCTGGGGCTACAGGGAGATCCTGTCTCAAAAAAAAAAAAAATCCCAAGAATTGGTCTTTAGAAAAATAAGACTTTCTAAAGTAATACTGGAAATAAAAAGACTATAACCACAGAGAGAAAAGGTCAAAAAATCATTTAAAATACTTTGAATATTTTATACTAATAAATGAAAATTTTTCTCTGAAAATATAATTCCCAACAGCAGGACTGAAGAGATGGCTCAGTGATTAACAGCACTGGCTGCTCTTGCACAGGACCAGGGTTCGATTCCAAGCACTCGTGGTAGCTAACAACAATCCTAAATCCAGTTCCAGGAAATCAGACACCCTCTTCTGACATCCATGAGCATTGCATGATACAGGTGCACTTACTTACATGCAGGCTCTATAATCATACACATAAAATATGATAAAGATAATAAACTAATTAGAAAAAATAATTTCTCAACAGTGAAGAAACAGAAAACCTGAACAAACCAATAAAGTCCATGTCCAGAGAGAGAGAGAGAGAGAGAGAGAGAGAGAGA
>NW_008350388.1:2817565-2820174 GCF_000622305.1 Nannospalax galili
AGGAAGGAAGGAAGGAAGGAAGGAAGGAAGGAAGGAAGGAAGGAAGGAAGGAAGGAAGCCAAGCCTCCCTCCATGCCCAAGTCCCCCACCCCCAACCCCACCAGCCAAGAGTGTCACATTTTTACAGAGGACCTTTAGCAAACATTCAAGAAGCTTATCTTCATCTTAAACAAAAAGTATTTCACAAAGTTAAAACTGGGAGGGCAAGCCAATTAAGTCCATGAGATTACTACAGTACGCACCCCCAAAGAACAAAGACCATGGAAAAAAACAGTAGAAGAACAAAGAAAAGCAAACTAGGGGTGGGGGGGATTGACATTTAGCTCATTAAAATGGAGAGCTCAATAGAGACTTTAGACATGGATTTGGAGAGATGGCCCAGGGCCTAAGAGCACTGGCTGCTCTTTCAGAGGATCCGAGCTCACTTTCCAGCACCCACATGGCAGCTAACAACCATCTGAACCTCCAGTTCCAAGGGTTCTGAGGCCCTCTTCTGGCCTCTGTGGGCATTGCATGCACATGGCACAATTTCCTGTAAGCAAAACACTCATATACATAAAATAAAAATAAATCAGCTCTCTCCGACCACAGGCTTCTCTCTTCGCGGGGTAAGTCAACTAGGCCCTCCACGCCTTGACTCCCCCAGCCTCACTCACCCTCCCATCTGCCCAGCCACTCCTAATCCTGTGCATCCAGAGCAACTCAGTTCCTTCTCAGGTCCCCAGGAGCACTCTGGCCCTGGCCCCGCCCTCACTTCCCTGGGTCTCCACAACCCTCCAGCCTCTTTCCTGGCCTCCTGGGCTGACCTTTCCTCTTCCTGGTCCTTTGCATCCAGACCATCCCAGCTCCTCCGTGCAGTCCCCAGGGGCCCTTGGGGCCACCTCCCGCCCCCATCTTCCTTTGCATCTCTGGGTGGCACAGCCATCAGCTGCCCTAGACCAGCATCTTTCCTGGGCCTGGCTCCCAGGCCAGTCCAACCCTCAAATTCCTGAGGCCAAAATCTATCCTGGAGGGATCCTGACCTTAGGAGAAAGCCTGAGAGCATCTGATCCTCAGCTGACTTGGGCCTCTGTGGGAACTCCTGAAGACAAAAGGAATCTGGCAACTCCAATATAAAATCAAAAGAGAGAACTGGAAGCTTAGATGAACCAGCTTTTCATGCCAGCTTTTCACGCCCCAAAATTGAACCACAAAGACACACAAAGTTCACAAAAAGAAGCAGACATAAACTTGAAGGCTTGAGTCTCACACAAGAATCAGAAACTATGAAAGAAATTCACATGTCAAAGTCACAGAGAATAAATAATGACATGAAAAACCAAAACACTATATCCCCAACCAAGTACCAATAGTCCTCTAGAGGAGTACAGTGAGAACTCCCTAGAGATAACACAGGACACGGAACTCAAAAGAACAATTATAAATATGATAAAAGAATTCAGTGAATTTAAAGAACACACAAAAAAAGAAATCAAAGAACTGAAGGAAGATAGGGATAAATTTCTGAATGAATTCAGAAAAGAGAAATACTGAAGAATACTCAGGCTGAAATGAAGAAGGAAGTAAAACACTCAGTAAGCCAATTAGAAATGGCAGGAGAAAGTCTCACCAACAGGATGAATGAGATGGAAAACAGTATCAAGAAGATACTGGAAGATAAAGTGGACAAACTAGACTGCTCAAGCAAAGATTATGAAAAATTGAAGAAATCACAAGAATGGAGTATGCAGGAATTGTGTGACACCATAAAAAGACCAAACTTATGAATCATAGGCATACAGGAAGGAAAAGAATTCCAAGGTAATGGCATGGACCACATATTCAACAGATTTGTGGAAGAAAATTTCCCAAAATTAAAGAAAGACATTCCCATACAAATACAAGAAGCATATAGAACACCAACCAGACAGGACCAGAAAAGAAACTCTCCATGGCACATCATAGTAAAAACATTAAACATACAAAACAAAGAGACAATACTGAAAGCTGCAAAAGAGAAATAACAAGTCACATATAAAGGAAAACCATTAGGATTAAAATACAGCTGACTTTATAGTGCAAACTATGAAAGCCAGAAGAGCCTGGACCAAAATATTCCCAGTTTTAAATGACCACAGACGCCAACCCAGATTACTATACGCAACCAAAATGTCTATTATAGTTGAAGGGGAAAGAAAAACCTTCCATGACATAAATAGGCTGAAGGAATTCATGTCCACAAAACCAGCCCTTCAGAGAGTTTTGGAAGCAATACAAAGAGCTGAAGAAAGGAATGACTACACCCAAGGGGTTGAGGATAGAAATTCAGTGAAGGTATAACTGAGGAAAAGAACAGCTACATCACGAATGTAAATAGAAATATAAATGACAGGACTCAATACTCATCTTTCATTAATAACTTTAAATATTAATGGACTGAACTCCCCAGTCAAAAGACACAGACTAGGTATTTGAATAGGTTAAGAAACATACCCATCTTTTTGTTGTCTGCAAGAAACCCATCTCACTTTCAAGGAAAGACACTATCTTAAAGTGAAAGGATGGAAAATATATATACAAAGCAAATGGTACTAAGAAAAAAACAGGCATTGCAATTCTAATATCTGACA
>NW_008350388.1:2821640-2822436 GCF_000622305.1 Nannospalax galili
AGGGACAAGACAAGGACGTCCACTATCTCCTCTCCTTTTCAACACAGTGCTTGAAACTCTTGCTAGAGTAATAAGACAGGAGAAGGAAATTAAAGGAGTACTAATTGGAAAAGAAGTCAAACTACCACTTTTTGCAGATGATGTGGCACTATACCTAAGAGATCCTAAAAGTTCCACCAGAAAACTCCTAGAACTGGTCAACACTTTCAGTATAGTGTCAGGTTACAAAATTAATTCTACAAAGCCTATAGCTTTTCTATATACCAATAACAAGCAATCAGAATGAGCACATGGAAACACTCCCCTTCACAATAGCTGCAAAAAAATGAATAAGATATCTCGGAATAACCTGACTAAAGACATTAAAGACCTCAACAATGAAAATTTTAAATCTCTAAAGAAAGAGATTGAGGAAGACATCAGAAGATGGATGGACCTCCCATGCTCATGGATTGGAAGAATTAATATTGTGAAAATGACCATCCTACCAAAAGTCATTTATAGATTCAAAGCAATGCCAATCAAAATCCCCATGACATTTTTCACAAAATTGGAAAAAAAAATATCATAAGATTCATATGGAAGCACAAAAGACCTTGGATAGACAAAACAACCCTGAGCACTAAGAGCAATGTCGGGGGGATTATATACCAGATTTTAAACCTTATTATAGAGCTATAGTCATAAAAACAACATGGTACTGGCACAAAAATAGACCCATAGATCAATAGAACAAAATTGAAGACCCGAATATGAGTAAATGCAATTTCAGCCACCTGATATTTGACAAAGGGGC
>NW_008350388.1:2822974-2823842 GCF_000622305.1 Nannospalax galili
AAAAACTACAAGTGAACCTTCCATTTGACCCAGTTATACCACTCCTTGGCCTATACCCAAAGAACTCATCCTGTTGTAGAGACACATGTACATCCATGTTTGTTGCTGCTCTTTTCACAATAGCTAAGAGAGGGAAGCAACCTGAGTGTCCCTCAATTGACGAGTGGATAATGAAAATGTGGTTCATTTATACAGTGTAGTTTTACTCGCAATAAAGAAAGATGAAATCATGAAATTTGCAGGTAAATTGGTGGAACTAGAAACTGTTAGATACTAAGTAACACAGACTCAGGAAAAAAACCCGACATATATTCCCCCTCAAATGTGGATCCTAGAACCAAACCCTGATAAGTGAGTATGTATCCAGACATAACTACAGGAACCAGGATAATGGAAAGGAAAAGGGAGGTAAATGAAAAAGAAAGAACCTGAAAGAGAAGAATAGTAGGAAACAGGCCTTAATGAGGGAGATATGGATAAAAACTGGGTTAGTTTAAGGGAGTGGGGAGGGGAAGGGTATACAGGGAACCTAGGGGATAAAGGGAAAGAAGGAGCTCAAGAGAGGTAGGACCGTAGGAGAAGGGTATTATTAAGGGAGAAAGGCGGGAAATGGGGGCACCTTAAGTTGGAAAACTATGGTGGAGGAGTGAGATAATGTGAAAGATAAATAATGCCTACCTAGTTTAGAAAACCAGAGGGAACAATATTACTCCTACAACCTACTGACAAATTATACATAGCAGATCAAGAAATATATGTCTAGGTAAGGTTTATCTGAGAACAACTGGTCTTTGCCCAAGATTTATCTACATGGCACACAGTAATTAAAAGTACCAGACTGGTGGAACTAACCTTCTTGGATGTTTAA
>NW_008350388.1:2824503-2835167 GCF_000622305.1 Nannospalax galili
GAGGAACAGCTGACCCTCCTAAAACAAAGACCTCTAGATAGGCTGACTAGATTCACCAAAAGGGCAAGTAATGGGGATTGGCTGGGGTGCCAACAACACAGCAGACAGTAGCAGGTATATCAGAATATAAGGGCTCTAGTAGGGGGAGGGAGGCTATGGGAGGGTGCCATCTGGGAAGTGGGTATATAGTCAAATAAGATGGTTTGGGTGTTCTGTGTGATATACGCACAAAAAAAAATCAACAATTTTTAAAAAATGTATTATATTTGAGGAGGATGCATGGAAATTTACATCATGCTAATTAGTAGAGGTGATAAACATTACCATTGAAATCTACTGGATGACTTTATAGACATACACAGGTGCCAAGGATCCAAGTGCAACCAACTCTGACTAGTAATAATCAGATGCATACAGATTAGAGATGCATGTGCCAACATCTCAGTGTTAGTAGCAAAAACAATGTGTCTTTCTGCAAGGAACAATATATTCTAAAGTGAAATGGAGATCTTTTTTAAAGGTTAAAAAACTCATTCAATTTTATGTCTTACAGGGCTTATACTGAGTTAAATATTGTATAACTGTATTAACTCAACTGTGAACCTAGAAACTTGTACCCACTTGTGAAAGAGATGTACTCTTGCTCTGGAGTGTGTTACTGAATATGTTAAATCCTTAGTGAAATGCTTCTTATAATCATGTAGTTATTAAAAGCTAAAAAAAAGATTAAAAAATTAAAAAAATTTAAAGATATCATAAAGTGAAAAATCTATCCCATAAAAAGAACTTTTAGAAGAAACTATTTGCATATCTATATTAAATAAAGAAATAAATAAAAATCATAATGGATAGAAAATATACCCAAAGAATTCACTAAAAAGAAAACTAGAATTGACAGTAAGTTTATGACGAAATGCTCAGTGTCCTCAGTAATTAAGAAAGGCCAAGTAGAGCAGGACGGCATTTCATCTGCAGCATGTTGGCAAAACTAAAGTCTTTATGGTGCTTCATGCTGAAAAGAATGTCATGAAAGACCATGCTCCTGTGTGCTTCTGGTGGGATCACAAACTACATCTGCACCTTTGAAGAGCAACAGAGCAAATCTTGGCACTTGATCCTGATCAATTCCTTGGCATGTGTGACATTCTCGAGAATGAGCCATGTGCCATTTTGTTGTACCAGGAAAAAAGCTGCAAATAATTTAAATGTTTATTAAGAGAAAATTGAATAAATAAATTGTAATATAGTCATGTAAAGGACTTTATATAGCAACCAGAAAAATGAACTAAAGCTGCAATTACCAGATAGACAAATCTCAAAAACATCAGCTTAATCAAAATAAAAAAAGGCCAGTGGCAGAATATATACAATGTATTGTCAGCATAAAAATTGAAAATGTGAAAAATAACCATTTAATACTCATCATGTATATGTGGATATTCTATTAACAATATAAAAAATATAGAAATAAGAAGCACAAATTCAAGATAGAGCTGAACATCTGGGGCAGGAGAGTGTGTTATGGCATTGGAGATGTGTACAGGAGGCTTTAACTGTATAGATACATGGGTAGGCAGGTAGATAGAAAGATGATAGATAGATAGATAGATAGATAGATAGATAGATAGATAGATGATAGATGGATAAATAGAAAGATAGATAGATGATATATGGTAGATTGATAGATTAGAAATATATGATAGCTAGGTAGGTAGAGAGAGAGATACAGACAGACACAGAGAGAAATTTTTGCTTAGAATAGAATCAGTGCAAGTAAGGCAAAGGCAAATTGTTACCATTTGTGGAGATTTCGTAGTAGATAAATTAGTGTTGAAGACATTATTTAGCTTCAGTTATTCATCCCGTTTAGAGTATTTCAAAATAAGAACTGAAAATAAATTGGGTGACAGAAAAATGGCAGAATGAAGGACACAGGGGGCAGCAGAAGCAACTGGGTTAGAATTACTCAGAAATGGAAAGAAGAAAAACCAAAACAAGCAGGTAAACAAAAAGAAAGTGCCACAGAGAAAAATGAACGCAATCAGGAAAAAAAAAGCAGTGGTAGGCTAACGGAGGGGGGTTTGATGCCTTTCATTCTCTCTTCTAGTCCTGGTGCACCCCAGGAGACAGGGAAGCTGATGGAAGAACTGCATGTTGCCTCCATCCCAGCAGCTTGGTCACTGTGCCCACTGCTCCTTACAGCGGGGGGGGGGGGGGGGGGGGGGGGGCTGGAACAGGTCTGGAGAGAGTTTTACTTACTTAACTCTACTTAGACACAGTCTTGTCTAGAGTTCCTGAAATTTAAATAATAAAGCCATAACAGCACTCCTTAGACTACTATGTCCTGGTACAGTAAATTGCTTCCTGAGCAAAGTCAACTTCAGGAAACTACTATTTACTTCTAAGAAGTAAAGGCTTTTTTTTCCCCACTTAGTGAAAATTGCTATGATTTCACAAATGTTCAGTCTCAAACATTTCCCACCTCTGTCCTTCTAGATTTCATCCTGCTTCATCTCCCTCATCCTCCATGTTCAGTGAGTTATCAGTTCCCCTCCTGTGTGTCCCTACCTCTGGTCATTTGTAAGAGTCTACCTACTCTCCAGACTTGGGCTTCACCACGTCCCAAAAGATATTCACTACACCACCACCTGAGAAGAGCTGGATCTCTCCCAATGGTACACCAACATGTAAAGCGAGTTCAAATTCTGCCCTTCCGTGTTCAAATGAAGCTTGCTCTCAGTGCATCCCTTTTTACCTGCAGCTCAAACAGATATCAGCATGTAGAAGAAAGAAACTCTATCACTATTTCTCACCCTGTACAAAACACAACTCTGAGTGGATCAAAGAACTCAGTAAAAGAGCCAGTACCATGAAACTGCTAGACGAAAAAGCAGGGTGTATCCTTTAATAGAGGCAAAGGCAAAGACTTTCTGAACAGGACTCTGGAACAAGAAATAAGGCCAACAATTAACAAAGGGGATCTCACGAAACTAAAAAGCTTCTTTTTAGGCAAGGAAACTGTTAAGTGACTGAAGAGGTGGCCCATAGAATGGGAGAAAATACTTACCAGCCATATATCTGATAGACGATCAATAAATAGACTACACAAGGAACTCAGAAAACTAAAGTCCAAGAAAACAGACACTCATTAAAAACTGGGCTATGGAGCTGAACAGAGTTCTCAAAAGAATACAAATGACTAGGAAACACTTTAAAAAGTGTTCACATCCTTGGCCGACAGGTATATATAGATTAAAAGTATGTGAAGATTCCATCTCACACTAGTCTGAATGACCATCCTCAAGTATAAAAATGGCAGGGGCTGAGAGATGGTTCGGTGCTTAAGAGCATTGGCTGATCTTGCAAAGGACCCAGGTTTAGCTCCCAGTACAAGGGATCCAACATCCTCTGCTGGCCTTCATGGACATTGTAGGCATGGGTGTACTTACATAAATGCAAACAAAATATTAACCTATAAAATAAATAAATTAGGGGGCTGGAGAGATGCCTTAGCAGTTAAGAACACTGGCTGTTCTTGTAGAGGACCCAGGTTCAGTTCCCAACACCCACATGGCAGACTAACAACCATCTGTAACTCCAGTTCCAGGGGATCTGATGCCCTCTTCTGACCTCCATGGGCATTGCATGACATGGGTATACTTACACACATGGAGGCAATATACTCACCCACATAAAATAAAAATAAATAATTTTTAAAAGAATACAAATGGCAACCTGTGTTGACATGAAGGTAAGATAGGAAACCCTTAAGTACTACAAACTAGAGAAGTCGCTTTGGAAATCAGTATGGAGTTTCCTCTAAAAGCTAGAACCATAACTACCATATGACCCAGCCATACACTCATAGGCATAGACCCTACAGAATCTGTATCCTACTGCAGATATACTTGCACACACATGTTCATTGCAGCAATATTTACAATGGCTAGGAATAGAACCAGTCCAGATGTCCACCAACTGATGAATGGATAACAAAATGCAATTCATATATACAATGGAATTTTATTTAGCTATATGGAAAAAGGTAATTATGAAAATTTCAGGTAAATGGATGAAACTGGAAAAAATTATACCTAGCAATGTAACCCAGGCCCAGAAAGACAAACACCACACATTCTCTTTCATATGCAGATCCTGTTGAGTTTTGTGTGTTTAACTTCAAATACCTCTGGAAGCCAGGAAACTAGAAAGGGGAACATGGGGGAGGGTTGCCTTAGGAGAGGGGGGATGGTAGCACATAGGTGAAATGAAAGCAGAGAAGGGGAATACTGAGGGCAGAAATGTTCAAACAGAGAAAGGGGTGAGGGAATGGAAAAGATGGGGGATGGGGTATTAATCAAACAAGAGGTGTTGAAAACCACATGGAAATCTACAATCTGGTAACCCAATTGAAGAACATAAAAGAGTGTTTGAAGGCAGATACTCTACAAGGCTAGACAATGCTTGTCCTAGAAGTAACAGGTCACCAAAAAAGAAAATAACATTGCCAGGTGTAAGATACTGCTATGGAAGCTGTGGGTCAAGAAAGTTCCAATGACCACCCTGCCCCCAAACTCCAGAATTTACAGATTTTTTTCTGTTCATGTGAGTGCCCAACAGAACTAGTTGATAACACTCCATTGCTGAAGACACTCACACCTGGGATGCAAGTTTTAAAGAAATCAAACTGGAACCTAAGCTAGAAGCTTCTTCCCCACTAACTTTCAAAGTGCCAGATGGTGCTACACAGACTGCCAGGAGAACTAAGGTGCCAAGGTCTTACCTAGTTGTCAACTGCATGAACTGGGATATTAACCTGCTTACACCTGGCAAAATGTGACTGCTGGTACAATAGTGGCACAACTGTTATAGGGGTGACCAATGGCTCCCTGATTGGATTTAAGGCCTGCTCCACAAGAGGGAATTCATGCCTAGTATGGTAGCACAGTCAAAAGCCTATGATTGAGGAAGTCTTAGGCCCTAAAAGGAACCTGCTACTGCTGCTTAGCTAAACTAATACAGCACCAAATCAAATCACATTCTAAGTATCTATGCTCATACTCACAGACAAAGGCTACTCTCGGTATTAATCAGAGAAGCCCCTCTTTTCAGTGAACAGAAATGAATACAGAAACCCATGGCTACACAAAATGCTAAAAATAATGGATAGTTGAGGGCTCAGTCATAAATAAGACATTTATGTCACCCCTGGGGGCTCAGGGAACATTGCAGAGAGGGAACAGAAAGAACTAAGAGCTGGAAGACAGGTAGAAGGAGTATGACATGTGATCTTCTAATATCTAAGCATGACATGGCCATGGCAGTCATGAACTCATAGCATCTGTGTCTACTGGTACTGAGCATATACAAGTCAGGCCCACCTAGCAGTCAGCTATGAATGGAGAAGGAGTTCACAGGGTCCTAACAATTACTGCTGAACTATTGGCAACTAACAGATTCTGGGAGACAGGGAGGTAGAGCATCCAGCTGTGCACCCACTCGTGAGCCCACCAGACTCACAGTCACGCAGATAGCTCTAGTTAAACTCTATGGGACACAAAAGAGAACAAGTCATGGAGGGGTGCTGGCAGTCGTGGGAGGAAAATAAGGGAGGGTGGCAGAGAGAGTAACCAGAATGCATTATAGGCATGTGTGAAATTGTCAAATAACAAAGTTTATTAATCATTTTTTAAAGTTCCACATACTTTCTCTCCCTCCTCCCACCTAGGGAAATCCAGTCAAATGCATATCCAATCCACTATGGCTTCTCTAAAGCAAGCTCAACCCACCTTACAAATAGCATGTCACTTTGCTATACCATTGGATTATAGATAACAAAGGACCAAAGCATCTTTGCACTTCATTGTGATAGGCTATGCCAAGCCCAGGACCTTACATTTAACAGGTGCCCTAAACAGTCAAGTGAATGGATATAGCATGCACTTGTAAATGGTCAGTACTAACTCCAATCACAAATACTTTTGTAAACCAATATTTGATATAGATTTAACCTTAACCCCAAACTAGTAGTCCCCCAATGTTATTGTATAAATTACAGATAAATGAGTAATAAATGGGTGAATTTCCCAATGCTTTGTAATAGAATGACATATCTTTATTTATTTTTATTTTATGGGTATGAGTGTTTTGCCTGTATGTACGTAGGTGCATTACATGTGTGCGATGCCTGTGGATGTCAGAAGAGGACATTGGATCCCCTGGAATTGGAATTATGGATGGTTGTTAGCCATCGTATGGGTGATAGGAATCAAATCCAGGTCCTGCAAGAGCAGCCAGTGCTCTCAACCACTGAGCCATCTCTCCAGCCCTGGAGCGACATATCACAAACCATTAGCCATCACTGTCAGCTGCCCGATATTGTTGCCAATCTCTTTGTTCAAGTTCCTTGGAGCATATTTCCAGGTCCTGAGAGTAACAGACAAATATTAATTCTACTTCATTACAGTTCTAAAGGAAAAATGCAAAGGCAAGAATGAGTTTGCATGTGTCTAACTGCCTTGCACTTTACATTATCACAGACAACGCTAATCTCAGGATTTGACATTCTTCTGCTTCTTTCATTGTTTGCAGAACCTCTTGTCCTTACATTTACTGAGAACAAGCTATTGAAAACAGACTTTAGTGAGTTGCAGCCATTTGATTTAAGAAGAAAAAAAAAATCACTCCATCTGCCTTCTTAGGACTAACAGCACATTTCTCTATAAATGCCTGCCACTAGTTATTAAGTCACACTTTCTTAGAATATTCTACCTTTCATTTATAATTTTTTAATTAACTCAGTTAGTTCTGACAGCGAGTCCTGAACAGTCAAAACAAAATAAAACAAATGTGTTGATGCTACTTAATTTATTATTGAAAAAAGTTGAGGAAGCATGTGTCAGCAGAAATTGATCATGAAGTCAACTGGTTCTCTTTGCCCTTTACAAGCCTCCCAAAGGAGGTGTCAGTGTGACGGGCCTACCAGAGCCTCTAGCACCCTCTTGCTTCTGCGCATCTGGCTGAGAAAATGGCCTGCAAAAATGGAACTCAATTTCTAAAAATGTCAATCAACCGATATTACTTTCAATGTAATATTTTCACTCACACAGCATTAAAAATATATATGCACTAAACCCTCAGTCAGCTTGAACAGAAGCTAACAAAGTTTCACTCCATTTCAATAAGAGTGAGTCAATTTATGGGCCTTTGTTGTGTCTAGAGGCAAGATTTTTCTCTTGGGTTAAAACAATACTGTGGGTGTCAATCAAAGAGCCACTCAGAGGACCAAGAGAATATCAGATGAGATCCATCAGCGGGCTGAATTTTGGCCTGTATTTGTAAATGATTTCCTGAGTTGGATCATCAATCACAGAGTCATCTGCATGGAGAGGATACTTCATTATTGTTCTATGGGGCTCCAATTAAGGAGGACATGACAAACAGTTATCAAGTTGACAGCTCATCCCAGTACTCAGCAATTACTGAAACCCGGGGCCATGAGAGGATCATGGGCCTCTCTGTTTCCTTCTCAGGTAAAGGCTGCCTGGAATGAAAGATTCCCTTCAAACAGGCTTCTGAGTATCTGGCTCTTCAGTCAGGAGCATCTCGTAAAACTGTAATAGGCTCTTGGCTCAGTATTTCCTGTAAAATCTTCAAGAATGGACATTGATTTTAAATTCCTTGGTGCATGTTAATTTTTCTACCCTAACTGGACAACTCCCCATGCAAAAAAAGATTATTATAGGGCTGAGGAGATGGTTCAGTCAATAAAGTATCTGCTGCATAAGCATGAAGATCTGAGTTCAATCCCCAGCACCTGTGTAAAAGATGGTAGCATGTACTTGTAATCACAGTAGTGGGGAAGCAGAGACAGCTGGATCCCTGGGCTCGCTGGTCAGCCAATTGCTCAACTCCATGTTCAGTGAGGAAAACAGCAGGATGGATAACAACTGAAGAAGACACAAAAGGTTGACACACATGCACATGCACCTGCATACATATGAATTCATTCACATATACCAAACCAAATACACACACAATTTATATACATATATACATGTGTTTGTGTGTATATATATTATATATTATATATATTATATATATAATGCATTCCCAGAATTCCCAAGAAAACAGAGTGAGCATTGGGCAGATTTTAGATCCAAGTTCAGAAAAGTCAACAAGTTTAAGTGCAGTCCCTGATAGAAGTACAAATCACAGACTTGATTTTCACATTTATGCAAATGTGTTTAAGTTTCTGCCACATCTAGGGGCCCGAACCACTCCATAGGAATGATAGGGGCCTTTTCATCTTTGGGGAGTGTAGCATAGTTGCATTTAAGCTGCTTTTGATTGACTAAGGTGATTTGATTTCCACTAACTCACAAGAGCTGTTAGGAACATTGGATGGTGTTTATCATTGTAATTTGTTGCACTGTGCAACTCTAGGAAACGACGTTGTGGTAAATATATTGAAATGTCAGGGTTATCACATGCCACACAAAGTTTATTTTATTTTCCCCCTACTGAACAAAGGCCAGCAGCTTACCCTGCTGAGCCCAAGCTAATGTGAACTAGTGATCCAGGCTGCCTTTGGCAGTTCTGAGTGGCCATTTGGCCCACCCCAGCGTATGCTGCATAGATTCCCTGGGATGGCCTCCAACTTCAGGGTAGCGGGAGCCTTTTCGGTGCTGCTGAGGTCCCACGTCATCCCGCAGCAGCAGCAGGCTGCTTCCTAAGAAGCTGGCTCCTCCAGCCGTTCCAGGAGGGAAATGAAGACTGTTTTGGCAGTTCTGCAGATCCATCCACTCTCTCCCCGTGGCTTCAGAAACTTTACAAAGTGCTAGAAGCACTGGTTTGGAATCTTCATCTAGAACAACTTTGAGGAAAGCTACCCTGGAAGTTAGGACTGACTTTTCTGGCTAGCTCTGCCAAGCAGCCAGATGCCACTTTTCTGCAGGATGAGAATATTCTGCATATGGGGAATATGACTCCAAGGACAGTGTCCAAGGAAAGCAACTCAGGTGATCCAAGTTTCTCCCATCAACAGAGCTTCACTCCTATGGGTTCAAATCCACTTTTCTTGGAACACAGTGATAAGCTTCAATCCCAAGCTGCTGCTCTCGATGTTTTCACATTCTCTGGTAAACCTGGTGAATGGGCCAGGTGATATATTACAGTTGTCTTTTTAAATGTACATTGGCTGTGTGAAGAGTATGCATTACATTCCTATGAGATGTCCATTTTCCACAAACGAAGGCAGGTGTGAAGAAAGGAGAGCACGGGCCTTCTGTGAAGCTCTCTCTCACCAACCAGAGCTCAGCTCCATGCCTCAGTTTTTAGGTCTAAACAAAATCTGCTTCATTACACCATTCTAGCTTGTCATTGTAAAGCATATATTATTTTTTAAATATTTATTTTTTAAATTTACTTTATGTATATGAGTGTACTACCTGCATGTATGTCAGAGTACCCAAGTTGTACAATACCTGTGAAGGTCAGAAGGTGCTGGATTCCCCTGGAGCTAGAGTTGCGCATGGTTGCTAGCTACCATGTGGGTGTGCTGGGAGTCAAACCTGGATTCTCTGCAAGAGCAGCCAGTGCTCTTAACCACTGGGCTATCTCTCCGGCCCTGCGAATGTTATTTTGAAAAATTAACTTGCTCTAAATCAATGGAACATTGTTGAAGATCCAAACCTGAGTCCACACAATTTCAGCCACCTGATATTTGACAAAGGTGCCAAGAACACACAATGGAGGAAAGACAGCATCTTCAACAAATGGTGCTGGCAAAACTGGATCTTCACGTGTAGAAGAATGAAACTAGGTCCTTATCTTTCACCTTGCATAAAAGTCAACTCCAAATGGATCAAAGACCTCAATGTAAAACTGGAAACCCTGAAACAGTTAGAAGAAAATATTGGCAGTAACTTATAAGATATAGATGCAGGGAAGGATTTTCTAAATCACACAGAAGTTGCTCAGGAATTAAGGTCAGCAATCAACAAGTGGAACCTGGATAGCCAAAGTAACCCTGAGCACAAAGAGCAATGCTGGGGGGATTACTATACCAGATCTCAAAGTATCTACAGAGCTATAGTTATAAAAACAGCATGGTACTGGCACAAAAATAGACACATAGATCAATGGAACATCATTGAAGATCCAAACCTGAGTACATGCAATTTCAGCCACCTGGTATTTGACAAAGGTGCCAAGAACACACAATGGAGGAAAGAGCGTCTTCAACAAATGGTGTTGGCAAAACTGGATCTCCACCTGTAGAAGAATGAAACTAGATCCTTATCTTTCACCTTGCATAAAAGTCAACTCCAAAGGGATCAAAGACCTTAACATGAAACTGGAAATCCCGAAACTATTAGAAGAAAATATTGGCAGTAACATATAAGATACATGTGTAGGGAAGGATTTTCTAAATCAGACAGTAGTTGCTCAGGAATTAAGGTCAGCAATCAACAAGTAGGATCTCATTGTACAGCAAAAGACACAATAAAAAACATGAAGCGAAAACCCACAGACTGTGAAACAATTTTCACCAGTGACACATCTTACAGGAGTTTAATATCCAGAATATATAATGAACTAAAAAAACAAAGAATCAAGACAAGAAGTAACTCAGTTCAAAGATGGGCTAGGGCGCTGAACAG
>NW_008350388.1:2835177-2838780 GCF_000622305.1 Nannospalax galili
ATGAGCTAAAGGCCTAAACAGAGTGTTCTCAAAGGAAGAATAAAGATGGCTAAGAAACATCTCAAAAAGTGTTCAACATTGTTAGTAATTAGGGAAACGCAAATTAAAAGCACCCTAAGGTATCAGCTTACCCCAATCATACTGGCTAGGATCAAGAGAACAAATGATACCAAATGCTGGTGAGGATGTGGAGAAAGGGGAAAGTGAAAAGAAAACCCACAGAATGGGAAAAAATCTTCACCAGTGACACATCTGACAGAGGTTTACCATGTCTGTTGCTGCTCTTTTCAAAATAGCTAGAGGTGGAAGCAACCTAAGTGTCCCTCAACTGAAGACTGGTTAACAAAAATGTGGTATATTTACACAATACAGTTCTATTCAGCTGTAAAGAAAGGTGAAATAATGAAATTTGCAGGTAAATGGATGGATCTGGAAACTGTTATACTAAGTGAAGTATACAGACTCAGGAAAAAAAAATGATGCATGTTCTCCCTCATATGTGGCTCCTAGCACCAAATCCTTTTAAATTCGGACGATGTATGTTCTCCCTCATATGTGGCTTCTAGCACCAAATCCTTTTAAATTCCAGGTCCTTTTAATAAGACGATGCTATACAGCAGTCTCTTCTGCACGAAATAACTACCATCATCACAACTTCAGCTGAGCCGGATCACTAAACATCATCACAACTGGGCTTGTTGACAGTTGTGCTCATTCATTAAGAGAGGGCCAAACAGGATAATTGGACCCTCACCAAAGTATCCAGACACTCTTCCCACCCAACTGTATGTAATTTGGTCCTAATCACACATAGCCTCCTGGATTTGGGGAGGGCTAAAGCATACAATCTGGGGAAGGCTAGGAAGAGAAGGCATAACCCATGCTGGGTAAAGGCTTTCCAGTGTGCACACCCTCAGGTCATACATACACCTCAGCAACCCCTCAGTTATCTCAGTAAGTAAGCTCAGTAAATTTCTGGGAAGGCTAGGAAGAGAAGGCTTCAGTGTGCAAAACCTCAAGTCATTCACACATCAGCAACCCCTCAGTTATTTTGGTAAGTAACCTCAGTAAATTCATTGGTTCCCCAGTAAACCTTTAAATATTGGCTTGACACTAGAACCTTAAAAGGGAATAAGCATTGCTTAGCATCCCAAAGAAAAGAATTCTCACAACAGATGGAAAATTTATTTGTTTATGTTATTATGTCTCATAATTATTAAAAAAAGAGAATGAGAATGTAAAAGATGTTAAAAAGATATTGGAATGGAGATATTTTCCAAAATAGAAAAAATGAGAAAGCCTAAGCAAGTGATGAAGGTCTATGTAGGTTTGTTATGATATATAAAGGATGAGACAAAAATAATACACACATAATCTTAAAATGTCTATGGTCATAGTTTAGTGAACTAGTTTAAGGAATAAAATATAGATCTAGTAAGGTTTATCTGAGAATATTTGGTTTTTCACCCAAGCCTCATCTACATAGCACATGATAATTTAAAGTACCAGACTGGTGGAACTAATCTTATTGGATGTTTAACAGCCATAGCTTGAGGCCTATACTAATGTGGTCAATGGGACTTAAAGGACAGTTTTCGCCCCTTGCACTCCAAGGTCAACTAAGTTCCAGGGGACTGTGGAACATCTCTCAAAATGTCCTGTAACTGTTGTGATTCACCTGTCCTCTTGTTCAGGGAGGCCAAGGACACCCCATGAGATGGACTTGAACCAGTGTCCAGTCTACAAAGAGGAGGGTCAACTCAGCATTTCATCCATGCTTCCAAGTGAGGCCAGACATGGTTGAGCAGGACCTTTGACTTATCTTCACATAGATGGAACTGGTAAAAGAAAGGAGCCAGGAGCTCCTCTGAAGCCCATGTGACCCCTGAGGAACAGATCCTCAAATGACCTTAAGTATAAAAATAAATTGATTTATTTGGGCCAACTGTATGGTCTTAAACACCGAAAAGGAAAGTATAACTAAAGAGTAAAGTCATCAGTATATTATTTTAAGTGTTCAAGGCATTATACTTCCGAGACATTAGGCTTAAGTCCATATAAAAAGTTATTTAGACAATTATTTCCTATTGATTATTTTGTTCCTAATCAGAAAGTGCTGCTGAGATGTAAGACTTCAAATCTTGGTCTGCAATACTGTAGTGCCCACCTGCAGCCTAAGGGAGACAACCCACTACTGTTCAAAAATGATGGATAAATTTGTTTTCTCCCCCTATCTAGAAGCCTTTGAGAGGGAACTGACACTGATTCTAGCCACACCAACAGCTATCAAAGTGCCTGGAAACAAATCCTGAGTCCATTACTCTCGAGTCCACTCTTGGAAGACAAAAGAAAAATGAGGAGGTACCCAGTAGAGGGATGCTTTTGTAAGCTCTCGTCAAGAAATCCCAATGGACTCTGATATGAGCATTTGAAATTTGCCCTGTTCTGACCTTTTTCTGGTTCCCTGTCTAGAACTTGTAATGCTAACTACTCTTGCCTTTACTTCTCCTTCACATCCTCTAGACACCAGTCAAGGACTTCCTTTTCTCCCTACAGTTAAGAGTTATGCAACATGGGAGTCTTTTAGATAGACCCACTGAAGGGGTACCCCAATTACCTCACCCTGCACCCCTGTTCAGCATGGAAGAAGCCAGAGTGGTCTGTGTCCCGATTCTACTGGCAATTCTACCATCCTCTTCAGGGGATGGTGTGATATGAATAGGAGGTAGGAATTGGCTAGGCAATTAGGATAAAAAGACCCCAAAGAAAAGTAGCAAGTTTCTCAGCTAAAAATCAAAATGTCCTTGGGCCTCTTAGCAACATTCTCAGTTCCAAAGGCCAAAAATATCAAAAGTATTTGGGAACTCTTATCTAATCCCTAAAAGATTTTAGGGTTACCTCTTAAAAGGAAGGAACATGAGAGTACCAAAAAGCTCCATTTAAAAAAAAAAAAAGATTACATGAAGTTGTTCAAAAAAAAAGTGATGGGGAGATACGGGAGGCATTGGAGGGGAGGGAGTAGGCATGGATTTGATGAAAACACCTTATATGCATGTCTGAAATTCTCAATGAAGTTTTTTAAAAGTTAAAAAAAAGTAACCATCATGATTGGAACTAACCTTCTTGTATGTTTAACAGACATACTTTGAGGCCTATACTAATTCGGTCAGAGGGACATAAAGGACAGTTTTTGCTCCTTGCCATCCTAGGTCGACTAGTTCCAGGGGACTATGAGCATCTTTCAAAATGTCCTGTAACCGTGGTGGGTCACCTGTCTTCTTGATCAAGGAGGATGAGGAGACCCCATGAGATGGACTTGAACCAGTGTCCAGTCTACAAAGAAGAGGGTCAACACAGAGGAATCATGCCTCCAAGCGAAGCCAGCCATGGTCGAGCAGGACCTTTGACTTATCTTATCTTCACATAGACGGAACTGGTAAAAGAAAGAAGCCAGGGGCTCCTCCCAAGCCCATGTGACCCCTGAGGAACAGGTCCTCAAACAACCTTAAGAGTTAAAATAAATCGGTTTTATCTGGACCAACTATATGGCCTTAAACACCCAAAAGGAAAGTATAACAAAAGATTAAAGGGGCCAATATAATT
>NW_008350388.1:2839793-2840831 GCF_000622305.1 Nannospalax galili
ACAGGTCTTTAATTCCAGCACTTGAGGGGTAGAGGCAGGTGGATCTCTGTGAGATTGAGACCAGCCTGGTCTACATATCAAATTCTAGGCCAGCTGGGGCTACAGGGAAACACTGTCTCAAAAAAAAAAAAAGGTTACAGTTTAAGGTGATGTATTTGTATGTCAAGGCTGACAAGGAATGGAATAATCTTGGTTGACTCTGGTTATCAACTTGATACACCAGGAAAGAGGCAACCTCAATTGGGAAATTACCTCTCTTGAACTGGCCTCTATTGTGGGCATGTCTGTGAGACATTTTCTTGATTATTGAGTGATGTGGGTGGGCCCAGCCCATTGTGGGTGGTGCCACCCCTGGCACCACCTGGTCTTGGCTTGTATAAGAAAGCAGACTGGGGGCACCTTAAATGGGGAAAACCATCGTGGAAGAGTTAGACAATGCGAGAGAGAAATAATGCCTAGCTAGTTTTTTAAAAACCAAGGGAACCATATAAATCCAACAACCTACTGACAAATTATACATACAACTAGCTCAAGGAACACAATATATGTCTAGACAAGGTTTATCTGAGTGCCTTTGGTCTTTGCCCAAGCTTTATCTACATAGCATATCGTAATTAAAAGTACCAGACTGGTGGAACTAACTTTCTTGGATTTTAACAACCATACTTTGAGGCCTATACTAAATTGGTCAGAGGGACATAAAGGACAGTTTTTGCTCCTTGCCCTCCAAGGTCTACTAAGTTCCAGGGGACTATGAGCATCTCTCAAAATGTCTTATAACTGTGGTGAGTCACCTGTCCTCTTGATCAAGAAAGCCATGGAGGCCCCACCAGATGGACTTGAACCAGTGTCCAGTCTACAGATAGGAGGGTCAACACAGAGGACACATTTCCTCATGCTTCCATGTGAAGCCAGCCATGGTCGAGCAGGACCTTTGACTTATCTTCACATAGAACTAGTAAAAGAAAGGAGCCACAGCTCCTCCCAAGCCCATGTGACCCCTGAGGAACAGATCCTCAAACGACTTTAAGAGTAAAA
>NW_008350388.1:2841923-2843951 GCF_000622305.1 Nannospalax galili
TTAATCCTCTTTCAGATATACAGCTGGTGAAGATTTTCTCACATTCAGTGGATTTCCTCTTCCCTTCCTTGGTTGTTTCTTTTGTTATATAGAAACTTTTAAATTTCATGAGGTCCCATTTACTGTTTACATTAGTGTCTGAGCAGCTGGTGTCTGATTTAGGAAGTCCTTTCCTACATCTATATCTTGGAGGGTGCTCCCTATGTTTTCTTCTAGGATTTTCTGAATTTCAGGTTTTATATTGAAGTCTTTGATCCAAATAGAGGTGACTTTTGTGCAGAGTAAAAGATAAGGGCCAACATCCATTTTTCTCCAAGTGGAGATTCAGTTTTGCCAGCACCATTTGTTGAAGTTGCTATCTTTCCTCCATTGTGTGTTCTTGGCACCTTTGTCAAATATCAGGTGGCTTAAATTGCATGTGCTCAGGTTTGAATCTTCAATGATGCTCCATTGATCTGTGTGTCTGTTTTTGTGCCAGTGACAGGCTGTTTTTATGGCTATGGCTCTGTAGTATACTTTGAGATCTGGTATAGTAATCCCCCCAGTGTTGCTCTTTGTGCTTAGGGTTGCTTTGGCTATCCAGGGTCTTTCGTGCCTCCATATGAATTTACAGATGCATTTTTCTAATTCTATGAAGTATGTCACGGGGATTTTTATTTGGATTGCTTTGAATCTATATATTGCTTTTTGTAGGATGGTCATTTCCACAATATTAATTCTTCCAATCCATGAACATGGGAGGTCCTTCCATCTCCTGGTGTCTTCCTCAATCTCTTTCTTTAATGATTTAAAATTTTAATTGTAGAGATCTTTGGTGTCTTTCATCAGATTTATTCCAAGATAGTTTAATTTTTTGCATTAAACTGTATTTTTTCTCCAATTGCTTATTATTGTTATACGGGAAGGCTACTGATTTTTGTAGATTGATTTTTATAACCTGCCACTATACTGAAAATGTTGAACAGTTCTATGAGTTTTCTGGTAGAACTTTTGGGATTTCTTAGGTAGAGTATATTATCTACAAAATGTGATAGTTTGACCTCTTCTTTTCCAATTAGTACTCCTTTAATTTCCTTCTCTTGTCTTACTGTTCTAACATGAGTTTTAAGCACTACATTGAAAAGGAATGGAGACCGTGGACAGTCTTGTCTGGTTCCTGATTTTAGTGGGAATGCTTTCAGTTTTTCTCCATACACTCCAGTTTTTCTCCATTTAAAATGATGTTGGCTGTGAGTTTGCTGCATATGGTTTTAATATTGTTGAGGTATGTTCACTCCAGTCCAATTTCCTCTAGGACTTTGAACATAAATGCATGCTGAATTTTGTCAAAAGCCTTTTCTGCATCTATTGAGTTGACACTGTGGTTTTTGTCTTTGAATCCATTTATATGATTAATGACGTTTATTGACTTGACTTGCGTATACCGAACCATCCTTGCATTTCTGGGATAAAGCCTACTTGATCATGGTGAATGATCTCTTTGATGTGTGTCTGTATGTGGTTTGCAAGTATTTTGTTGAGAATTTTTTCATCCATGTTCATTAAGGATATGGGACTATAATTTCCTTTTTTTCATTGTGTCTTTACCCAATTTGGGTATTAGAGTGACATTGCCTTCATAGAAGGAATTTGGGAGTTCTCCCTCTGTTTCTATATTTTTGAATAATTTAAGTAGTATTGGTTGGAGGTCTTCTTTAAATGTCTGGTAGAATTCTGCTGTAAATCCATCTGGGCCTGGCCTTTTCTTAGTTGGGAGGCTTTTTGTTACTGTTTCAATTTCCTTATATGTTGTGGGTCTATTTAAACTGTTGATATCTTCTTGGTTTAACTTTGGACGTTCCCATGATTTCAGATATCCATCCATTTCTTTTAGACTTTCAGATTTAGTAGTGTATAGGTTTTAAAATATTCCCTTATAATGGTTTGGATCTTTTGGGTGTCTGTGTGATATTTCCCCTTTCATCTCTGATTTTGTTGATTTGGGGGTGCTCTTTCTTTCTTTTGGCTAGCTGGGCTAGTGGTCTGTCA
>NW_008350388.1:2844511-2851905 GCF_000622305.1 Nannospalax galili
ATGTACAAACCTACAGATGATTTATTAATTCAGATGTCTCTCTGTTAAGTCTCTGGCCTGTTCACCTATCTAATGGAGATAGCGGCGTATTGAAGTCTCCTACTATTACCGAGTTGGGGTTGTTAATCTGTGTCTTAAAGTCCTGTAGTGTTGTTTTTATGAATTTAGGTGCACCAGAATTTGGTGCATATGTGTTAAGGATTGTAATATCTTTTTGGTTAACTGTTCCTTTGATCAGAATGATGTGATTGTTCTGATCTCTTCTGATTAGTTTTTCTTTGAAGTCTATTTTTTCAGATATTAGAATTGCAACCTCTGCTTGTTTCTTATTGCCTGGAATATTCTTTTCCGTCCTTTTATCTTAAGGTAGTGCCTGTCCTTGAAGGTGAGATGGGTTTCTTCAGACAGCGAGGAGTTGGATTTTGTTTCTTAATCCATTCACTTAGCCTGTGTCTTTTGACTGGGGAGTTCAGTCCATTGATATTTAAGGTGATTATTGAAAGGTGTGCATTGGTTGCTGTCATTTTGATTGCTGTTTGTGTTCTCTGTGTAATTTTGTGTTTCTTAGATTATATCTTTGTTTATTTTCTTCATTGCCTCTAGGGTATAGTTGTTTCTCTCACTGCTCTCTGTATTGCTTCAAGTATTCTTTGGAGGGCTGGTTTTTTGGACATGTACTCTTTCAGGCTATTCATGTCATGGAAGATTTTTCTTTCCCCCTCAACTATAATAGACATTTTTGCTGGGTAAAGTATTCTTCGCTGGCATCTATTGTCATGTAGAACTAGAAATACCTTGGTCCAGGCTCTTCTGGCTTTCATAATTTGCATTCATAATCAGCTGTAATTCTGATGGGTTTTCCTTTGTATGTGACTTGTTTTTCTTTTGCTGCTTTCAGTATTCTCTCTTTGTCTGTACATTTAGTGTTTTTACTATGATATGTTGTGGGGAGTTTCTTTTCTGATCCTGTCTATTTGGTGTTCTATGTGCTTCATATATTTCTATGGGCATGTCTTTCTTTAATTTGGGGAAATTTTCTTCTATAGTTTTGTTGAATATTCCATCTCTTAGCTATTGTGAAAAGAGCAGCAACAAACATGGATGTACAAGTGCCTCTGCAAGAGGATGAGTTCTTTGGGTATATGCCAAGGATTGATATGACTGGGTCAAATGGTGTCCCACATTTCTGTGTTTTTTTAAATTTTCCATACTCTTTGCTTGAGTGGTCCAATTCTTCAACTTTATCCTCCAGTGTTGATATTCTGTTTTCCATTTCATTCATTCTAAAGGCGAGGCTTTCCCCCTGTTGTTTCAAGTTGATTTACTGAGTTTTGCACTTCCTTCTTAATTTCCGCCTGAGTTTTCTTCAATGTTTCTATCTCTTTTGTGAATTTATTCAGAAGTTTATCCCTATCTTCTTTTAGCTCTTTGATTTGTTTGTTCATGTGTTCTTTAAATTCATTGAATTCCTTGATCATATTTATGATTGTTCCTTTAAATTCAGTGTCCTGGGTTATCTCTGGGGGTTCTCTTTGTAGAACTCTTCTACAGGATTGGTGGGTTTGCTTGGGATATGGTGTTTTGGCTTTCCATTTTATTATTCTTTTGTTGTGGTTTTGGCATATGAATTTCTTTTGTTGTTCATGATTCTGATATGAGAATTAAGTTGAAGTATGCTTCCGTTTGTATTATCTGGGCGCCTAGATCCTTTCTTTGTTGGTTATGTAAAACTGGTTGGTACAGGGTTCAGGTTCTCTCAGGTTTATTTTGGAGGGAACTGATGGCTTCAGATCAGCTATTCAGTGGTACCAACAGAAGCCCAATTCAGGTTCCAGTCAGGTACACTCAGGCTTCCTTCACCATGTGGAGGCAGGATCCAGACTCTCTCAGGCAGTCCTGTGTATTGTTATCCCTATGCCAGAGGGAGGCGGGGGGGGGCAGAACTCAGCACTCTTTGGTGGTCTGCTGAGATCCCAGCCTTAGCCTACCTTGGAACAGGCCTCACCAAATCCCAGGTGGGGGATGGTATGGCACAATTAGGGGAAGCTCACCACCATGGGGAAGCAGGATCAGGGCTGTCAGACAGTCCCCTAGGTTCTCAGACCCTCTGGTAGTTGAAGGCCAGAGGGAGGCCAGAACCCAGCACACTCTGGTGGTCTACTGAGTTCCCAGCAGCTACCCTGATGGAAGAGGTCTGAACCCACCCTCTCAGGCTGTCTGCCAGGATCTCAACCTTAGCCTACCAAAACCGGATCTGCCCTGGGCCCTTGGGAGGGGCCTCACAAAATCCCAGGTAGAGGGATGGTATAGTGCAATTAGGGGAAGCTTACCACCATGCAGGAACTCAGGGCTGTCAGGCTGTCCCCTGGGTTCTCAGGTCCTCTGGTAGTTGGAGGCCAGAGGGAGGCCAGAACCCGGCACTCTCTGGCAGTCTCCTAAGCTCCCAGCCATTACCCCTATGGAGGTCCAAACCCACCCTCTCAGGCTCGGGATCAATATAATGTTTTAAGAGTCCATGTGTACAACTAAAGGCTACATAACAAGAAACAATGTCAGACAGGAGATACCTTCCTTTGAGTTGTTGGCAAGGGTGGCCCAAGAGACTCCCAGACAGTAACTCAACATGCTGCTTTTTATAGAACCCAAAGCAGCACACATAGCTCTGGGTCATGGTAGAAGTCACATGCTGAAGCTTAAAAAAAAAAAATTCAGCTTTATGTCAATTTTTAGCTCCTAATTTATTAAAAATGTGTTAAGGGTCTGGAGAGATAGCTCAGTGGTTAAGAGCACTGACTGCTCTTGCAGGGAGCCTGGGTTCGATTCCCAGCACCCACATGGTGGCTACTAACTGTCCTCAACTCCAATTCCAGGGGAATCTGAAGCCCTCTTCTGACTTCCCTGGCATTGCACGACCCAGGTGCACTCACATACATGCAGGCAATACACACATACACATAAAATAAAAATAATAAATAAAATATTTTTTTAAAAATGTGTTCAAATGAGTACTAATAGCCGGGTGTGGTGGTGCACATCTTTAATCCCAGTACTCCAGAGGCATAGGCAGGAGGATCTCTGTGAGATGGAGGCCATCCTGGTCTACACTGAAAGTTCCAGGCCAGCTGGGACTACAGGGAGACCCTCTATAAAAAAAAATACTGATTTATCATATAGTCCATCATGATTTTAATGATTTTAATGTAGGTTTTAGAATTAATCCCCTGTTGCTAAGTTTAATTTCTGTATCAGTCCCCACTGGGTAAGCACCTACGGTGGTCACATTAGTCTGGCCAATGTGGGAAGCCCAGTTTTGTGGCCAGGTGCTACAGTATGAGCTTCGGCAAAGTCCTGGCCTCCCCAGGCCAGTAGAAGGAGACAAGGTCTGTACTGCCAAATTTGGTGGGAGAAGTGGCCTCACCTGTAGGTCTTCCTTAGGGATGAACTTCCTTAGGCATTCAAATGTCGGGTTTAGGTTATAAGAGTGCAGTTCATGGAGCCTTTTAGTAGGTTTTGGATTTACCTTCATAGTGTTGATGATGTTCACACTATGGTCTAGCTAGCTAGCTATGTTTTAAGAACAGGTATGTACGTGGCACTGTGACAGTCACACAGAAGGCTGATGGCAGAGCAGGATTAAGCTCACTCAGCTCTGTACCTTCCTCACTACTTTCCAGTACTCTCTGATGACCCTAATACAGGACAGGGTGACAGGACACAGTGACCAAAGGTACACCTAACATCAGGCAGGGCTGCTCCCTGTTATTCTAGCTTCTTCACTGGCTGGTAACATCATCTTCAGACAAAGAGTTATGGCTCAGAATTAATGTCTCAGAGGAAACAGAAGCTACAGACTCAGAAATCCTTAGGTGGTCATCAGCCAGTGGTTTGCATTCAAAGCTGTCTTTAGAATGGCTTTGATATTCTGAAAATATAATGCCGAATCACATGGAAACAAATGGGGTGCCCAAGAATGCAAAGAAAATTAATCACATAAATTGTGGTATAACCATAAAATAGAATCTTATGTGACCATTTATAGTCAGGCCTTAATCTATTTTATGGAGTAGAAAAATAGGAGATATAATCTTGCATGTAAAAAAGAGGTTAAAATGTTATGTGTAATACAATTACATGTGCATGTGTATACACACAGTGGAAAAAGACTGGGTATATGAACACCGATACTTTGACAGCAACTATGTCCCTGGGTACAATTATGCCTATTTTATCCTTTGGATTTTATGGTTTTCTATTATTTCTTTTGATCAATACAAGGAGCTAGAAATATTGAAGACTACTCAGGCTGAAATGAAGAAGGAAGTGAAACACTCAGTAATCCAATTTGAAACAACAGGAGGAAACCTTACCAATAGGATGAATGAAATGGAAAACAGAATATTAAGACTGGAAAATAAAGTGGACGAACTAGACCACTCAAGCAAACATTATGAAAAATTCAAGAAAGCACAAGAATGGAGTATGCAGGAATTGTGTGACACCATAAAAAGACCAAATTACTAATCATAGCCATACAGGAAGGAGAAGAATCCTAAGATAATGGCATGGACCAGATTTTCAACAGAATCGTAGAAGAAAATTTCCCAAAATTAAAGAAAGACATTCCCATACAAATACAAGAAATGCATAGAACACCAAACAGACAGGACCAGGAAAGAAACTCTCCACGGCACATCATAATGTTTGCACTAAATGTACAAAATAAAGAGACAATACTGAAAGCTGCAAAACAGAAACAACAAGTCACATATAAAGGAAAAGCCATTAGGATTACAGCTGACTTTTCAGTGCAAACTATGAAAGCCAGAAGAGCCTGGACCAAAGTATTCCCAGTTTTAAATGACCACAGATGCCAAACCAGACTACTATATGCAGCCAAAATGTCTATTATAGTCGAAGACGGAAAAAAAAAATCTTCCATGACATAAATAGGCTGAAGGAATTCATGTCCAGAAAACCAGCCCTTCAGAGAGTTCTGGAAGCAATACCAAAAGCTGAAGAAAGGAATGACTATACCCAAGGGTTTGCAGAAAGAAATTCAATGAAAGTATTACTGTGGAAAAGTACAGCTATATCAAGAATGTAAACAGAAACATGACAGTATTCAATACACATCTTTCCTTAATAACTTTAAATATTAATGGACTGAACACCCCAGTTAAAAGACACAGACTAGGTGAATGGATTACGAAACAAAACCCATCTTTTTGTTGTCTGCAAGAAACTCATCTCATTTTCAAGGACAAGCACTATCTTAAGGTGAAATGGTAGGAAAAAATATACCAAGAGAATGGTACTAAGAAAAAAGCAGGCATTGCAATTCTAATATCTGACACAACAGACTTTA
The DNA here is from genome assembly GCF_000622305.1 of Nannospalax galili. Classification (NCBI taxonomy): domain Eukaryota; kingdom Metazoa; phylum Chordata; class Mammalia; order Rodentia; family Spalacidae; genus Nannospalax; species Nannospalax galili. Next base: position 2,849,877 of record NW_008350388.1, read on the forward strand.
AAGATAATCAGAAGAGATAAGGAGGGCCACTTCATTCTGATCAAAGGAACAATAAACCAAGAAAATATTACAATCATGAACATATATTCACCAAACTCTGGGGCACCCAACTTCATAAAAACAACACTACAGGACTTTAAGACACAAATTAACCCCAACTTGGTAATAGTAGGGGACTTCAATACCCCACTGTCTCCATTAGATAGGTCAACAGGGTAGAGAGTTAATAGAGAGACATCTGAATTAAACAATACCATATATCAAATGTACCTAACAGACATCTACCGAGTATTCCACCCAAGCACCAAAGGACATACTTTCTACTCTGCATCTCATGGAACCTTCTCCAAACTCAACCATATACTGGGGCACAAAACAAATTTCAACAAATACAAAAAGATTGAAATAATTCCATGCATTCTATCAGACCACAATGCAATAAAGCTTAAAATCAACACTGGAAGAAGCCCTAGTCACCACATGAACACATGGATATCAAACAACACACTCCTGAATGACGAATGGGTCAAAAGAGCAATTAAGAAAGAAATAAAAGTATTCCTGGAACTAAATGAAAAGGACAATATAACACAACAAAACCTCTGGGACATGCTGAAAGCTGTCCTCTGAGGGAAGTTTATAGCTCTTAAGTGCCTACATTAAAAAATCGGAAAGAACACAAATAAATCACTTAACACTGCAACTTAAGACACTTGAAAAGCAATAAAAAATGAAACCCAAATCCAGAAGACAAGAAGAAATAACAAAAATCATGGCAGAAATTAATGAAATCGAAAGAAAGAAAACAATACAAAGAATAAATGAATCCAAGAGCTGGTTCTTTGAAAAGATAAATAAGATTGACAGACTGCTAGACCAGTCAACCAAAAGAAAGAAAGAGCACCTCCAAACCAACAAAATCAGAGATGAAAGGGGAAACATCACAACAGACACCAGAAAGATGCAGAACATTATAAGGAAATACTTTAAAAACCTATACACTATTAAATTTGAAAACCTAAAAGAAATGGAAGGATATCTAAATGCATTATCAACAGTTTAAACAAACCAAGAAGATATCAACAGGTTAAGCAGACCCATAACATGAAAAGAAATTGAAACAGTAATACAAAACCTCCCTACTAAACAAAGCCCAGGACCAGATAGATTTACATCAGAATTCTATCTGACATTTAAAGAAGATCTACATCCAATATTACTTAATTTATTCAAAAACATAGAAATGGAGGGAGAACTTCCAAATTCCTTCTATGAAGCCAGCATCACTCTAATACCAAAGTCAGGTAAAGATACAACCAAAAAAGGAAACTATAGACCCATATCCTTAATGAACATAGATGCAAAAATTCTCAATAAGATACTTGCAAACCACATACAATCACACATCAAAAATATCATCCACCATGATCAAGTTGGCTTTATCCCAGAGATGCAGGGATGATTCAATATATGTAAATCAAAAAATGTCATAAATCTTATAAATAGGCTCAAAGACAAGAACCACATGGTAATCTCAATATATGCAGAGAAGGCCTTTGAAAAAATTCGACATGCATTTATGTTCAAAGTCCTAGAGGGAGCTGGAGTGGAGGGAACATATCTCAACATAATTAAACCCATACATAACAAACCCACAGCCAACATGATTCTAAATGGAGAAAAACTGGAAGCATTCCCATTGAAGTCAGGAACTAGACAAGACTGTCCACTATCTCCACTTCTCTTTAACACAGTGCTTGAAACTCTTGCAAAAGCAGTAAGACAAGAGAAGGAAATTAATTGCAAAAGAAGAGATTAAATTATCTCTATTTGCAGAGGACATGATAGTATACATAATGGATCCCAAAAATTCCACTAGAAAAATTTTAGAAATGATTAATACTTTCAGTAAAGTGGCAGGTTACAAAATTGACTTACAAACCTCAGTACTTTTTCAGTCTGTAGCCTTTCTATATAGGAATAACAAGCAATCAGAGAAAGAGCACATGGAAACACTCCCCTTCACAAT
>NW_008350388.1:2852136-2866382 GCF_000622305.1 Nannospalax galili
CAGAATTGGAAAAAAACATCCTAAGATTCATATGGAAGCACAAGAGACCCCGGATAGCCACAACAACCCTGAGCACCAAGAGCAATGATGGGGGTATTACTATACAAGATTTTAAGCTGTATTGCAGAGCTATAGTCATAAAAGCAACATGGTACTGGCACAGAAATAGACCCATAGATCAATGGAACAAAATTGAAGACCCAAATCTGAGTAAATGCAATTTCAGCCACCTGATATTTGACAAAGGGGCCAAGAACATTCACTGGAGGAAAGACAGCATGTTCAGTAAATGGTGCTGGCAAAACTGGATCTCCACCTGTAGAAGAATGAAACTAAACCCCTATCTTCAACCTTGTACAAAAGTCAATTCCAAATAGATCAAAGACCTCAATGTGAAGCCTGAAACTCTGAAACTGTTAGAAGAAAACATTGGCAAAAACCTACAAGACATAGGTGTAGGAAATGATTTTCTAAACCGGACATCAATTGCTCAGGAAACAAGGTCAAGAATCAACAAATGGGACCTCATTAATCGAAAAAGCTTCTGCACATCAAAGGAGGCAACCATGGAAGTGAAAAGAAAACCCACAGAATGGGAGAAAATCTTCACCAGCGACACATCTGACAGAGGTTTAACATCCAGAATATAGAACGAACTCAAAAAACAGAGAATCAAGCAGGAAGGAACCCAATTAAAAGATAGGCTAAGGAGCTGAACAGAGAGTTCTCAAAAGAAGAAATAAAGATGGCTAAGAACCATCTTAAAAGGTGTTCAACATCACTAGTAATTAGGGAAATGCAAATTAAAACCACTTTAAGATTTCATCTTACCCCAATCAGACTGGCTAAGATCAAGAGAACAAATGATACCAAATGTTGGAGAGGATGTGGGGAAAGGAAATGCTCATCCACTGCTGGTAAGACTGCAAACTTGTCATCCCCTATGGAAAGCAGTATGGAGAACTCTTAAAAAACTGAAAATGAACTTTCCATTTGACCTAGTTATACCACTCTTTGACATATACCCAGAGAACTCACCTTATTGCAGAAGCACTTGTACATCCATGTTTGTTGCTGCTCTTTTTCAAAATAGCTAAGAGATGGAAGCAACCTAAGTGTCCCTCAATTGACAAGTAGATAATGAAAATGTGGTTCATTTATACGATGGAGTTTTACTCAGCAGTAAAGAAAGATGAAATCATGAAATTTGCAGGTAAATGGATGGAACTCGAAACTATTATACTAACTGAAGTAACACAGACTCAGAAAAGCAAACAACATATGTTCTCCCTCATATGTGGATCCTAGCACCAAATCCTGATAAGTGATTATGTATCCAGACATAACTACAGGAACCAGGATAATGAAAGGAACCAGGGAGGTAAAGAAAAGGAAAGAATCTGAAAGAGAAGAACAGTAGAAAACAGGTGTTAATAAGGGAGATATGGATAAAAATGGGGTTAAGGGGAGAGAGGATGGAAGTTTATCCAAGAAACCTAGGGTATAAAAGGAAGGAAGGAGCTCAAGAGAAGTAGGACCATAGGAGAAGGGTATTATTAAGGGAGAAATGGAAAAAAAATGGGGGCACCTTAAATGGGGAAACCATGGTGGAAGGGTTAGACAATGTGAGAGATAAATAATGCCTAGCTAGTTTTAGAAAACCAGAGGGAACCATATTAGGCCAACAACCTACTGACAAATTATACATACAACTAGCTCAAGGAATATAATATATGCCTAGGAAAGGTTTCTCTAAAAGCATTTGGTATTTGCCCAAACTCTATCTACACGGTACATGGTAATTAAAAGTACCACACTCTTGGAACTAACCTTCTTGGATATTTAACAGCCATACTATGAGGCCTATATTAATTTGGACAGAGGGACATAAAGGACAGTTTTTTCTCCTTTCCTTCTTAGGTCAACTAAGTTCCAGGGGACTATGAGCATCTCTCAAAATGTCCTGTAACTGTGGTCCTCTTGATCAAGGAGGCCGTGGAGACCCCACAAGATGGACCTGAACCAGTGTCTAGTCTAGAAAGAGGAGAGTCAACACAGAGGAAACATTTCCTCCTTGCTTCCAAGCGAAGCCAACCATAGTCAAGCAGGACCTTTGACTTATCTTCACATAGACAGAACTGGTAAAAGAAAGGAGCCAGGGGCTCCTTCCAAGCCCATGTGACCCCTGAGGAACAGATCCTCAAACGACCTTAACACTAAAAATAAATTGGTTTACCTGGGATAATTGTAGGGTCTTAAACACCCAAAGGAAAGTATAACCAAGGATTAATGGGGTCAATACAATTTTTTAAGAGTCCATATGTATAGCTAAAGGCTACATAACAAGAAACAATGCCAGACAGGAGATACCTTCCTTTGAGTTATATATATATATAATTATATAATGAGTTGTAGCCCAAAAGACTCCCAGACAGTAACCCAGCATAGAACTGGGAAAATGAACAGCAGACCCCAATCTTATCTAGCTCCGGGTTGCTATGAGGAACAGCTGATCTTCCTAAAACAAGGATCTCTAGATAGGCTGACTAGATTCACCAGACAGACAAGCACTGGAAATGGCTGGGGGTTCCAACAACACAATGGACAGTAACAGGGATGACAGAGTATATGGGCTCCAGTGTGTGGGAGGTGGGGAGGCTCTGGGAAGGTGCCATTTGGGAAGTGTATATATAGATGAATAAGATTGTGTGGGATGTTCTATATGATATACACAAAAAAAAATCAATTTTTTTAAAAAAAGACATATTTGAGGAGGAAGCATAAAAATGTACTTCATAGTACATCCCATAGTAGAGGTGATAAAAAGTACCAGTGAAATCTACCTGATGAGTTTATATCCATACTCAGATACTAAGGATCTGAATGTAACCTACTGTGACTAGTAATAATCAGACACATAGAGATTAAAGACACATGTGCAAACATCTAAGTGTTAGTAGCATTAAAAATGTAGGAAACAGCATATTTTAAAATGAGATGGAGACCTTCTTTAAAGGGTAAAAACTCATTCAATTTTATGTCTTACAGGGTTTATACTGAGTTCAATATTGTATAACTGTATTAATTCAACTGTGAACCTAAAAATTTACAGTCACTTTTGAAAGAGATGTATCCTTGCTCTTGAATGTATTGCTGAATATGTTAAAGCTGTAATGAAATGCTCCTCCTAATCATGTGGTTATTAAATTAAAAAAAATTTTTTAAAGGTAAGTAACTTACACTTAAACTTCAGTCCTTAGGAGTTCCTAGGATCAAGATGTAGCAATAATACTCTTGAGTTCAGTTGTAAACAGAGACCTACAGAAATCTTCATATGAGAATTTAAAATAGTTATACATAGATTGATTGTCTACAGGGCTGTCACAACATAGACAATTTTGGGCAGGAGAGATGGCTTGGAGGTTAAAATCACTGGTTATTTTGGCAGAGGACCTGGGGTTGATTCCCAGCACCTGCATGGCAGCTAACAACCGTCTTTAACTCTAGTTCCAGGGGAATATGACACCCTCTTTTGACCTTCACGGGCACTGTACAACATGAGTGCACTTACATACATGCAGGTAGACAATACAAATGATCATACACAAAAAATAAAAATAATAAATAGTTTTTAAAACATCATAGCCAAGTTCTACATCCTTGCCTTGCTGCATCCAGTTTGCTCACTTTTGGACCATTTTCTGTGGGTCTCATTCAGTGCTTACTTCTTAGCCTTTAGCTCCAAATAAGTTGATTGTTAATCTTATTTCTATGCATCCAATTGGTCTGTTCATTACTTTTCAGTAGCTATGCCTGGAGTATATAATTTAAAATTCTTTACTATATGTACTCAATCCCTCAGTTGTTTATATGTCTTCAGGTTTTTTCCAAGTTTTCGCTCAGGTTGTGTCTTGCATTAAAAGGTTCTCTCTTCCCACTTGTTGAGTGAATGAATGAATATTGCTTAGGGAATTTAATTTTGACCCACTATGATAAGCTTCTACAGCTCATCCATGTGTTCTTTAGGTCCTGCTTGTCACTTCATCTACCATCGATTCTCTGGTTCTCAAAAATCTTTATCCTAAAATTTTCCCCTGAGCCCTCAATCTACTTAACACATTTCTTATGGAAGTCTTCATCTGAACATAAAAGATGCCTCTCCATCCCAGACAGACCCAGTTAAGAGATACATTTGCATATTTTATTGGTTGCCACTTTCATAGCTGGCTTCAGTTGTCAACTTGACACACCTGGGGAAAGGAATCTCAGTTGGGGAATTTTCTCTATCAGATTGGCCTGTGGCCATGTCTGTGGGGCATTTTTTGATTACTGAGTCATGTGGGAGGGCCCAGCCCACTGTGAATGGTGGTTCTGGGTTGTATAAGAAAACAGGCTGAGCACAGGCCAGAGGAGCAGGCCAGTAAGCAGCGTTCCTCCATGGTCTGTGCTTCAGCTCCTGCTTCCAGGTTCCTTCCCTGACTTCCCTCAAGGATGGACTGTCACTTGGAAATGTAAGACGCAATAATAATCAGCCCCCCCGGCCCCGCCAAAGATGCCTCTCAATGTAAAGTTACTCAAACTGGAATTCATGATCACTAGTGTCTCTTCTTCCCCAAGCCTGCCTCTTCCAACACATTATCTTGATTAATAACAGCTCCACCCACCTAATTGATGGTAAGATTGATAAGCCTTTGACCTCTGGCCATCCAGTGTCCACTTTCATTCCTGCCATGACTTCTTGTTCAAGTTGATTAACCTCAAAGATGAGCTTCTCACATCTAAAGGGACATTTTCCCATCAAGAATAGTTAAGTGACAACTTTTCCCAGAAGAACTCAAGGTCCTAAGAAATCAGGGCATCACAGCCATGTCTCTCTTCTCTCTTTACACCCTTATCTAAGTCATCACTGGGTCTTGCCATGCTCCTGTGTCTGTCAGAAGCCATCTGTCCTTGCCAGTGCTTGCTACATACTGTTATGAACTCAGTCAGGACTACTGCAGAAACTCCTAGTTGCTCAAGTCTGTGCTTGGTCTTGCTTCTCTCTAGCCCAGTCCAGCCCAGTCTACTTCCAGTCCTCATTATAAAAGGAACTTTCCCAAGAGTTATCTGGTCTTGGTAGTGCCCTAGTTAAAATCTCTGGGAACTCCCCTGAAAGAATGTCTCCTCTGTAGCCTTCATGACCTTCTTTGTGGTCTTATACCTGCCTGTATTTCTAACCTCAGGTCCCGCATGTCCTTCCCTGAGCCTGAGAATCTACACCACTTACATGTACCGTGGTATTTCCTGCCTCTTCATGTTCACGAGGGGTCCTCTGCCAGAAAGGCCCTTTCTCAACAACTCCTCATGTATGTGTATGCACACATGAATGTTCAGGAATGTGTTTGAGGGTGTGTGTACATGTGCATACCTAGATTCCATGCGTGTTAATGTCAGAGGATAACGTGCAGGAGTCAGTTCTCTCCTACCAAGTGAGTTCTGGGGATTGAACTCACGTTGTCAGATTTGGTGGCAACTGCCTTTATCTGGTGAGCCATCTTGCCAGCCCTGTTCTTTTTTTCCCTTAACAGCTGCAATTCTGATCTATGCACATGTGTGGAGGCCAGAGGTTGCAGTTGGGTGTCTTTCTCTATTGCTCTCCAACTTATTTTTTGAGACAGGGACCTGGAGCTCACAAATTGGCTAACTTGGCTGCCTAGGAGCCCCAGGAATCTGCCTCCAGGCCTCCATTCCCAGTGCTGGGATTCCGTATGCTTACTGCTGTGCTAGGCTTTTACATGGGTGCCAGAGATTTGAACTCAAGACCTCATGCTTTCATGGCAAGCACTTGACCCACCGAGCCATCTCCTGAGCCCAATAATTCCTCACATATTAAACCAAGTTTATTTAAAATCCATTGTGCTCTGGGTGACAGCTCCCAAATCTCCCTACTTTCTTGGGCACCTTCTCTTTGCGATTCCTTAGACCCTCTGCAAACTGCAGCCTTGCTCCTTTGAAATTGTTCATTTATTTCTCTCTTTTCTGCAGTTCTTGAGGTCAGTGGCCATGTCTCATTTGTCCCCAGTTCCTAGCACAGTGCCTGAAACCAGTAGGTATTCTAAAAACATCTGCTGAGCCATGAATGAATGAAAATGTGGCCAATCAAAGTTTCCAAACGGGCAAATCTTTTTTATAGCTGTTAACAGAGTTTACAAACACTCTCAGAAGGATTACACAAATTCAGGGTTTTATAGCCAGGGATCTATTAGACTTTGTGGTCTGAAGGGGCTTATATAAAATAAAATTCAAATACACATTTGATTGAGTATTGCTAATTCATCACAATGAGAGTATGATTCTAATTTGAATTAAAGTAGAGCTGAGAACAGCTATTAGAAGAAAATAGGCAATTTTCATTTATTTTTGTTTATAGTAGAAAAATATGTTGGATCTTTCCTTGTATCTGAAGAGAAATTAGATGTTAAAAACATTTCATTGGGGGGCTGGAGAGATGGCTCAGTGGTTAAGAACACTAGTTATTCTTGCAGAAGACCCGGGTTTGAATTCCAGCACCCACATGGCAGGTAACAACTGTCTGAAACTCCATTCCCAGGGGATCTGACAGCCTCTTCTGACCCCCGTGGGCATTGCATGACATGGGTGCACTTACCTACATGCAGGCAATACACGGATACACATAAAATAAAAGCGAGAAATAAAAAAAAAAAAACATTTAATTGGGATAAGCAAGCAACGTCTCATCTGATTCAAGAAAGACCCTATATATCCTGAGATGGCTTTCAATATTGATCGAGAAACCGAGTTTGCTTAGTCATTTTCATGCCTGCTATTGATGATGATAATGAAAGTTTTAATGCTGTTTGTGTTGATGGAAACACTTGTTAGACAAAACTTCATGTGATTCTACTTTAATGGAGCTGAGTTCATGACTGAAGTTATATTATGATTGTCATTCTTGGAGGCTTTTCTTCGTCAAATCAAGCTATGCAGCTCACTCTTCTCAACAGTTGAACAAAAGATGTGAAAAAGACTAAGATATTTTAAATGTTTAAAAAATTTATTTTATTCTTATTTTATGTGTATGAGTTTTATGCATGGATGTATGTAAGTGCACCTCTGCCATGCAATGCCAGCGGAGGTCAGAAGAGGGCATTGAATCCCCTGGAACTGGAGTTATGGATGGTTTTTAGCTACCACGTGGATGCTGGGATTCCAACCCAGGTCCTCTGCAAGAGCAGTCAGTGCTCTCAACTGTTGAGCCATCTCTTCAGCCCAAGATATTTTAAATCTTGTAGGGAATATAAGGAATTTTAATTTTGCTAAGAATGTATAAAAATGGAATATCTCTGAGGTAGTTATTATAATTCTGAAGAAATTAATAGAAGAAAAGATATTGAATTATGTGAGAGTCAAGGGAACCACTTGGAATTTCCTATCCCCAAATTTGTCATGTTGAACTTGGGTTTTTTTAGGATCAAAATATCTTTAATGAAAGAATAGTTTTCTACGGCTGAGGAATCTGCTGATGAACATTCAAATCCTAATACTAAGTGCATTTCCTACCTACCACCTTTAGGTACTGAGCCAAGGGCATGCATGCAAAGACCTCAGCACTCGGAAATTACAGAAACCAGAAGGGCATTCTTCAAGGTCTTTGCAAGGGTGGTTAAGTGAGAAAAGGACTCTTTAGAAACATAGAGTCACAGGGACTTTTGTGTGTAGCAACCACAATGTAAACCATCCTTTCTTTTGTGTGAACTTGATTTGGCTTCTCCTTGAGAATGAGAACCCGTAAGGACTCATAGTTGTAGTAAAATCTCTTTTGGTTTATTTATTTTTATTTTATGGGTATGAGTGTTACCTCCATCTGCGTAAGTGCACCCATGCTGTGCAATGCCCACAGAGGACAGAAGAGGGCATTGGATCCCTTGGAACTAGAGTTATGGGTGGTTGTTAGCTGCCATGTGGGTGCTGGGATTTGAACCTGGGTCTTCTGCCAGAGCAGCCAGTGCTCTTAGTCACTGAGCCATCTCTCCCACCCTCATAGTTGCATCTTTCAAAGGGAAGCGGCTTTTCTATCCAGCTGGAGAAGTAGCCGGGGATAAATGAGCTCTACCCTCACAGACTCAAAATGCTAGATTCCTGGAGTTGTGAATAATCTGTGCTAGGGCATGAGGTATATTGTTTAACTCAGAAGGTTATTTGTTGATTTAATTTTGTGGTATTAGATATTGAACCGAGGGCCATACACATGCTAGGCAAGCATTGTACAACTGAATTATAGCTCAGGCATGAAGACATTTTCAATGTATTTAAGTTTTATGTTTTATTCAAGTATATGTTGTATGCTGAATATATCCCCCATATGCCTTTCCTCTCCCTTCTCCCTCTGCTTCTCACATCAGTGCCTCTTTTACTCATCGAGTTTTATTCAATTTTCATGTGATATATACATTCATGATTTTATACATCTGCATAAAATCTCGGAACTACAAATCATATAATATTTTTCTGAGACTGGCCTAACTCACTTGATATGATTATCTCTAGTTGCATGAATTTTCCTGAAAATGGTATAACTACTTTTATTTTCTTTTATCCACATGTTTCTTTCTATTGAATTGACTGTCAATCCTAAATGGCCAACAGAGCATAGAAAGACAATTTTTTTAGGTACCTGCTTGAAACCATGGCATAACTCCTTTATGGCTGAAAATTCTATTTATTCATTCCTCTATGGTTATGCCCATAGGTAGACTTTATAATTTAGCTATGTGATTAGCACTGCAGTAAACATTGTTGTGCAAATATGCTTGTGATATGTTGATTTGGAATCCTTTGGTAAATACTCAGAAATGGTACAGCTGAGTCATATAGAAATTCTCTTTTTACTTTTTAGAGAAACCGCCATACTAACTTTCATAGTGACCAGATTAGCTTATATCCCAACCAGCAGTGTGCAAGGGTTCACTTTTGTACACATCCTCGAAACTATTTGTTATTATTTGTTTTCTTAAAGATTGCCATTCTGACTGGGATGAGGTAGAATCCCAATGTAGTTTTGATCTGTATTTATTTGGTGGCTAGTGAAGTTGAATTTTTTAATGTTTATTGGAGATTCCGTATTTTGAGAACTGCCTGTCCATCTCACTGCCCCATTTATTGACTGGGTTGGTTGATTCTTGATTTTTTTTTTGAGCTATTTGTATATTCTAGATGTACATCTCTGTCAGATGTATAGCTAGCAAAGATTTTCTCCCAATTTGTTGAATGTCTCTTTACTCAATTAACTTTTTCCTTTGCTGTAACAGAAGCTTTTTAATTTCATGAGACCAATTATTGGCCTCATTTTCTGAATGACTGGAGGAGTCCCATTCAGGAAGTCCTTACCTATGCTTATATACTGAAGTGTTTTCTAACAGTTTCAGAGTATCAGTCACTCTGAAACTAAAGTCTTTGATTCATTTGGAGTTGGTTTTGTGTAGTGTAAGAGGTAGGGATCTAGTTTTGTTCTTCTACATGTGAACATCCAGTTTTCCCACCACCACCATTGTTGAAGAGGCTTCCTTTTTCCCATATTTTTGGAATCTTTGTCAAAAATCAGGTGCCTATAGCTTGCCTAAGTTTCAATCTAGGTCTCTTGAAGACTTTTCAAAGTAAGAGAAATACAGTGCCGTTTTCTTTTTATAAAATAATATATGGACATACAGAGTGGTAAGACAAATTTTGTGCATTATTCTCTATTATCACTTAGCTATTGTACAATCATGTTTTGGTTTGAGCTATCTCCTCTTTGAGAATGAGCTATTTTAAGGTAGGGGCTTAATAGCAATCATTGTTCCATCTTTTGTTGTGTCACAGCTACAGATGACTAAGGATAAAATGAGCCAGGGAAATACTCTCACACTCATATTGAGTCTGTGGTCGCATTGCCAGTAGCAATTTTATCACAAGCAGCTTTGAATTATTCTTTAAAAGCAGCACAGTTCTTCAGAGCTGCATTGGTTGCCAGAAGGTGGAGTTTTGTTTTTTCTTCTGTAACTAGAGTAAATGAATCTGCAGCTGCAAGTTTTCTGTCTTGATTTAGCTTGCTAATTGATTTACTGACACAGAAAAGAATAATACGAAACAACATCGAGAAAATCAACATATTTCCTGGGCTAGGTAAGAGGAAATGACCTTTATCTGACCACGTATTCCAGAGAAAGCTGTCAACTGGACAACTGGTAGTTCAGCCTTAGATGTCACTCAGAACTTCTTGATCACCTTTACCAATGTTATCTAAATGCCATAATTGATATCAAACTGCCAAGCAAGAGGCTCAGGAATAGAAGTTTGAAACTCACCTCTGTTATGGGGAAGACTGGCTGTACAATACATTATTGAATTGTATTTGAGATTTGGATCGCCAAGAACTATAGCATTTTTTCTTTCTTTCTTTCCTTCTTCCTTCCTTCCTTTCTTTCTTACCTTCCTTCCTTCTTTCTTCTATTTTTGGACATGGTCTCACTGTGTAACCCTGCAGACCTGAAACTTGCTATATAGACCAGGCTAGCCTCAGACCACAGAAATCCACCTGCCTCTGCCTCCAAAATGCTGGGATAAAAGGTGTGCACCATCGCATCTGACTAGCTACAGAACTTTAGATGCAGATATAGAATAGTTCTGAGACAAATTAGAGGTTTTAATGTAATAGTCTCTGAAAAACTACTTTGTGCTTTGCCTCAAATGCGAATTAACTGGACAAAGAGACAAAATATGTGTTCCAAATGTAAGAACTAGTATGTGTGTAGGACCTTAGACAAAGAGGTTGATGGCATATTCCAGGATAGAGGCAAGCCATTGGGAAAGTGGAAACATAAATGTGGCTAATTGTCAAGTCAGGATAGAAAGTACTTTCTTCGGGAAAACAGGAATACAGGATCTATACTACCTGAGGGTCAAAGTTCAGCTGGAGGGGCAAAGGCAAGCATAGACAACACAGAGTTTCAAGGCAGATAACAAAATCCATGCAAGAATAACTTCACTGAATTCCACAGAACTCCCTGTAGCTCCAGGAAGGCATGTTCCTGAGTCATCAAGAACCAGCACTTAAGATCAACATCCTAACTAGCGGTATGATTTACCACAGAAGAGTGCACTGTTTTTAACATAAGCACTTATTTTCAGTATGTCCTTGAGTCACTCAAGCTTCGGGAATAAAAAACGATTAAATTATTTTCCAACTTAGATCCCAAAGGGAGCTATGCCTTTATTCTTAGTTCTTTAGCTTCTTGATTCCTTTGTTACCAACACCAAGCCTCTAATCAGACCCAGCTAACAAAACACACCATCTACACTCACTCTGCTCTCAAGAAAAACAAGCTCCAAGACAGGAACTGCAGAATTCCAACCAGAATGATTAGGACAGCAAGAACATCGCCATTCTCTCACTTCCAAGAGTGTTCTTGGCCATTTTCTAAATAACTGCTCAATTCTTAGGTAGCCTATGTACATTTAATCCACTCGAACCAAAGATGACAACTCTTATACACCTAAAAGCTTATTCACGGTTGAAAGTGTTCAAAACTGTTTTATGGATGGGACAAAATATGATCTGAGGCAATGCATCATGCCCTCCAGTTTCTAGAAAGTTCCACAAGGTCTTTTGTTTCACCTGATGCTCACAATGGACATTGCTCTAGCCTTTCAACCTCATGTTTTCACATAGAATGGCTACATCCCTCTCTTATGCTGCACCACTGGCTGACATGATGGGGGGATGTCCCACTAAAACTCTCCCACAGACTGGTTCCAAAGAGTCATAGGCTCCAAATGCCAAAGCACGTGAGCTGGAGCCACTCCACACTATCCTCTGAGCAAACCCATGACATTTGTGGCAGGAAAATAGCAGAGCCTATCATAATGGGATCTTAAGATTAATCCTAATGTATGTTCTGAAACATCGTGGCAGCACTGTGAATGCTAATTGCTGTCTAAAAGCCCCGCTGCAGTTTAAGTGCTGATATTAGACAAGGGTGCATTCTGTCAAATGAAGTTTGGCCCTTAATTGAAAGGGTCATTAAAAATTTACTGAACAGGATACAAGAAACACCTTAGAGGACTAAAGGTGTGTTTGAATCTCTGGCCATTATCAATGATGCTGCACTGAGAGACAAGCAGCAGGGTCTAGAAAGGAAAAAAATGGATTTGAAGGGAAAAGTGGAGAGAGCTTTCTTTACATGAGTTCCAAGTCCAAACCTCTGTCAATCACACTGCAGTGAAGCATTGGCTGTCCCCCAGACTTCCCGTCCAAGAAATGCACCTACAGATCTACATCTTATGAATATTTCATCCAGCTACAAATTTGAAAATAATCACCAGTCTCTGAATTATTGAATTGTTTTTGCCAAAGTCTTAAATTATTTTTCCTGTAATAAAATAAAATGTATTCAGTGGGAAACAAGACTCCGAAAAGGCAAATAGCAACCGGGGCCCTAACAGCCGAGATTCCAGCCGTGCCGATTTTCTTTACAACATAAGTGGTCCACTTGGCTGATAGCGGTGGAGACTTGGGTCAATACTGTCATTCCCGCCTGCCAGTGCTTTTGACTTCATGCATTCTCCCTTGAATTAACTTGACCACAGGCTATTTCTTGCAGGGTATAATGAAGAAATTGGCAAAAGTTCCTGCAAGAGGTATAATGTTGACATGAATTCTTTAAAGCACATAAGTAAGCTTTGAGGACTGAAAAGGTCATGGTGAACGAAGCAAATTTCTTTTCCTTAATATTTATAGGGAAAAAAGATCCCAAATCTTGGATATAAACAGTAGTAATGGGTCAGGGACAGAATGTCACAGATGACCATGTGACAGGTCACCAGTCATTAGGAAGGGCTGTGGAGAGATGCTGTAGGTTATGTACTCTATGTGTGCATGCATATCTACATAGGTGTATTTGTGTGAATGTATATGTGCTTAGGTACACACACGATGCACTAGTGATATTAAAGCACGATAATCACAGAACCTGCAGTGTGCTAGTTCACAAAGAGAGAACAGAGTTAACACTAGAGGAAGATAGTACCCAACAAAGGTAAAAAACAAAAAGAGATGTCAAAGATATATCCATGGTAGCCAGGGGGGACACTGATAAGGAAATCTTCAGAAAACCATAAGATTTGTGTTGCTATCCAAGAGAATGAATGTGCCAGCTAAGCTCTAAATGCACTCCCTATTCCAGCACCTGGTTTATACCCTTACATAATACTGTCCCACTTGAGAGGAATCTTGGAGAGA
Source organism: Nannospalax galili (assembly GCF_000622305.1). NCBI lineage: Eukaryota > Metazoa > Chordata > Mammalia > Rodentia > Spalacidae > Nannospalax > Nannospalax galili. Next base: position 2,865,413 of record NW_008350388.1, read on the forward strand.
AAGAGCCAGCCAAGCTATGCAGAATCCTGGCCCATAGAAACTAATAAAACAAACCCATGTTGTTGGAAGTGCTAAGCCTATGGCATTATTACAGAACAGAAAACTACAAAACAGAGATGCCAAGGTCTCTGACAAGGTGCTTTCTTCCGTTAAGGATCCTCCTTTACACAGTGTGGTCACCAATCACATGTACTACAAGAAAAGTGTAAGGAAACTTCACAGCGATCCATAGAGAGTCAGATTTTATGTGAAGTTATCATTGAACAAGGAGCTGGAAAGACAGCTCAGTGGTTAAGAGCACTGGCCACTCTTACAGAGGACCTGGGTTCAGATCCCAGCACCCACATGGCAGCTTACCATCTGTAACTCCAGTTCCAAGGGGATCTGATGCCCTCTTCTGGCCTTCATGGGCATTGCACAACATGGGTGCCCTTACATACATGCAGGCAAACACTCATATACATAAATAAATAATTTTTTAAGAAAATAAAAAAGGAAGCTATCATTGAGCACAACAATATGAAACACAGAAGAATCAATGGCCCTGTTGGTAGAGACTCTATTCACCCACGAAGCAGAAGGAATTCTGACTGTCAAGAGAAACAGTAATAATCTATGTTCTGTGGAACATAAAGAAAATAGTGATGGACCAGTGAGAGAGAGTGATTAGTCTGTTGTAGATTAGAAGGCACTCTGGAGGAAGATAGATTCAAAGTATCTACCAAGTATCAGCATTGTTCTTTACTAGCTTGGACAATGTATTGAGTTGCCATGTGCTCATCTGATCTATTGAAATAATCAAATGTTGGGCCTGGAAGATAGTAAGTCCTTAACAGTAATCCTCTTTCTCATTATGCTATAAGATTAGCACATCTTAGATTTTAGATGAGAATGTTTAAATATATATCAATAGATAGATGAGATGATAGATGATAGATTAGATAGATAGATAGATAGATAGATAGATAGA
>NW_008350388.1:2866410-2877173 GCF_000622305.1 Nannospalax galili
AGGAAATGTATCCCATGAAGTACTGCAGGACCAAAAATGAAAATCTGATTGGATTATAAATGGATAATATTGATAAAATGGAAATGGTCCAAGGAATCGTTGTAGCTAACCGTTGTTAGACCATCCTCCAATAAGTTCAATTTATTTAAATTTATTTAAATTTTAAATGAATAATAAAGAAGGACAGTTTGGCTGCCAAAGACTTAGGAGGAGGAGGAAGAGAAGGAGAAGGAGGAGGGGAGAGGAGGGGAGAAGGGGAGGGGGAAGGGAGGAGGAGGGGGAGGGGGATGAAAAGACAATGAAACCTTAGGAAGAGGATCATAGAGGTCATGAGTCAGTGAACTTAGCATGATAAAAATGGCATAGATACAAAAAATAGTCATATATAATCTGGGTAATGCACACCTAGGATCCCAGCACTCAAGCAAGAGATGGAGTCAGGGGAATCAGCCTAGGCTACACAACAAGACCCCGTTTCAAAACAAAAAAAAATCATGCTGTGTTTGAAACAGAGTTAAGAACAAAAGGAATTTGTCTTTATTTGAGAGAGATGGTGCAATCTTACCAGGAGGTATAAAACAAACTGCTTTTGCTTTATGATCATGTGCACCAAGGAGAGTGATCATCAAACAGAAAAGAGAAGAGTAAACACAATTAAGGCTCCAAGAGAGAAAAGCGTGAGAAGATGAGAAGAAAACAGTGTCTTGGCTCAGGTAATCACCCTCAGGAGAAAGAGTTTGCAAACACAATAGGAGAACCACAGTTGGTAATATTTTAATAACTCTAAGACCCCTGGAGACCAAGGAGCCACAGCTAGGCAAAATTCGTAATTCTTAAATGGTGAACACGTCCAAATAAAACTGATCACCAACCAAATGCCCTAATGATAATCAAGTAGATGGTTGATAGACACTTGGAAAGGAAAACAATTGTCACTGGAGCCAAGACGGGTTCACTAAGAAGATATTTGACCAAACAAATCTCATTTATTTCCTAACAAAGTGACTTTGTGGTAAAGCAGTAGGTGCTGGAGGTATATTTACAAAATCTGGAATGAAAATGGAAAGAACTGATATATTGAGCTTAGAAAAAAAGGACTTGAGGGAAATGCTATCTTCAAGAGGATGATAAGATGTTAAAATCATTGTGCTGGTGCACCCCACAAACCTCAGTTTAGGACAGTGCTTGAGGAAGCCTCTGATCAGGCAGATGAGAAATATTTCTTCTGATATTCTTCTGGTGTTGCTATCAAACATAGTTACACTATTGTGGGTGTGTCAGTATACACTGCAATTGCCTGGTTAAGTGTCCATCTCTTTATTAGACTGTAAAATCCATTGGGCCAGGACCAGGTTATAGGTCTAACATCACCCCTCACACAGGAAGGGTGCCCTATAAATAGTTGTCAGTGCAGTAGATGAATACATAAAAGAATTTAAGTTTATATGTCACAGAGACATAATTTTTATTTCAATATAAGAAAAAGTTGTTATAATTAGGAAACATTAAGATTCCTTAAAGAATCATAAATTCTTTAAAGGATTTAAGAAAAACCTGAAAACTGGACTGTCATTTGGTGTTCTACATGGTGCTATGGAGGTTCATCTGAATAACTTCTAAACTCCCTTTGAACTCTAGCCCCAAATCCACATCATCTTTTATTAGAAGATGAAGTTGACTATTAAGAAAAATCAAAACCTATTGGCTTGAAATACCAGAAGAAAAATATCTATACTTAACGAGTTCCTGAAATCCAGTTTATTATTTATTTTTTATTGACTCATTAATTTTGCTTTCCTATCTTGATCAGAAGAGGGTTTTTCACAGACTGATAGTTAATAAATGTTGAAGCAATGACTACAATAAATACCAGTTGTCTATGAAATACAAGAACAATTAAGGTATTCAATCCAATCATTCTGGTTCATAGAACAGAAAACACAGTTCTGAAGGTCATGGAAACCTCTCAAAAGTCGTCAAGCTCTTTGGGGACAGAGCCAAGTTGTCACACAATTTAATGCAATTTGCAGCGCTCAGGATTGCCCTGAGGACTCTGTAGAAGCAACTGAAGGCGGGGAACCCTGAAGCTCAGGACAGTGAGGGCATTCCAAACACTATAAGCATCTCTGTGGACAAAAGCAAAAGAGTCGGGTCAGAACTGCAATAATTCCAAGAGAGATTCTGGGCAGAGCCAGAGATGTGACCCAGAGTTGGAAATGATGCCACACAGAACCAGAGGACTTACAACACAGAGCCTGGGGAAAGAAAATCAGGTTTCACTCTATTCACTGAACATCTACAATTATGTTTCCTAAATTGTAGAAGACAAAATAGTTTCAATGTATTTTAAGATTTTATGGCAACACATAAACTAAAAACATAACCTTAAGTGTGCATAAAGGGTTGAGGAAACTCATTCAAATTCAGTGTCTATGATTCCACAGCATGAAGGAAAGCTCACACGTAACTGTCACTTGGCAGACAGTAGTAAAGGGAAATTTGTTTAGGGTTTTTGGGGGCATTTATTTCACATACATATTATGGGAATGTGTGCATATATACAAGATGACAATGAATTTATTATTTCTATCTGAATATCTATATGCATCTAAATAAGTCACCACAGACTTGACAATTCATTGTGAACTTGAATTCTACAGCTATGGTTCAGAGAGTCAAAATCAACAGAAATGTTTTCCAGCCATTTCTAGAATGGCAGGCACTTTATTTCCTAAGTTAATAAAATGGCATGTAAGCTGCCATGGTCATCATTTTGAAGAATAGAGAGTGTTCACTGGCTGGAAGCCATTTTGATGACATGTACGCCATCAAGAAGATAATAACTAAGTACCAAGCATTCTAGTCAAAGCTCCATTACAGAAATGCCTGGTTCTATACAAGAGGGAACAGGGCTTGTCAGAGGACGCGATGCTGGTGACAGGAGGTGAGCAGTGTTCCATCTGCAAGAGATGCAATTCAGTTGGAGTAATAGTTTGGTGGGTCTGTAGACTGTGACTCAGGTAAAGGAGGGATTCTTCACTCTGGTCATTTTGATTTGATCAGGGACAGAAGATAAGGATTTTCCCCTTCTTTTCAACCTCGTGATCACTACCTTATGTTAGGCTCTCATTGACCCCCTTTGGAGACATTGCTAGAACTTTCTAATCGCTCGCCCTTCTGCCACTTTCTGTTCTTTTCGATCTATCCTCTCTACTCCAGGAGGTTTAGCTTCTCAAAGCACACCTAACAGCCTCATTCTCCAGCTTCATCTTTGCCTGGGAAATGAAATCCAGATTTCTTAGTGCAACACACAAATATGTCACCTTCTGATCCTTCGTGTTTCAAACTTGACCTCCTGCCTCTTCTTAGCTCACAAATTAAAATACAGTAATAGAATTTCTCAACATACCCTGCTACGTTGTGCCCCATCCCACCCACCTCCAGCCTCTGAATATCTCCTTTGCCTCAAATACTTTTTTGGAGAAAGGGCCAACCTACACCTGAAGATGCTCTTCAAAGGACCCTTTTCATACATCTACAGAGTTCTCTCTCCATAGGCCTCTGCACAAATCTCGACCATACCAATTTATGTCTTGTATTGAGACTCTTTGTACATAACTTTCCTAAAGAGAGTAAACATATGTTCATTTTCTTGTGTTTCCCAATACAGGTCAGGATTACTCTGTGCCGGGCCATAAACAAAAATAATGTAAAACAAATTAAAACAAAACAATAGCTTCTCAGAGTTTGTTGAGTGAATAGATGTTATCCTTCCCTAATATTAAAATTTTAAAACCTTGTGATTTGGGTTTTTTGTTCAGACTTTTCATCACCTTATATCTGAACATAAAAACATGTTTTATCTCTCCTCTTTCATATATACCTCTTGTAGGACAGCCTTGCCTGTCAACTACCTGTTTACTTAAAGCCACGGCCTCCAAAAACAGTGGGCAGTCTCTAAAGTCTCTGAGGACTTACATACAGCAGTATGAAATGTCCAACTAACAATAGCTACAAATAATTTTGTTATAAATAATCTGTACATGTTTTATGAGTCTGGTAAAATTCAAGTGTGTAAGTTGAAGGTTACTAACTGTAAAAAAATATATTACAGTGCTTCCACAAACAACAAACAAGTGCTTTAGAGAAAGGCTTTAGAGTCTTCCTGCCCTGGGGCAAGCCAACCTGTATGAATAGGAAACCAAGAGAATCTCTGTGTCCCCATTCCCCAAGGGCAGGGAAGCAGTTCTGGCTCATTTTGGGGAGAAGCAACAGGAAGAGATAAGGCTTCAGACTGTTTCATTCCTGTTTTACTGGGAACCAACCCAGAGTCCCTTCATTGTCCAAAGGAACATGTTAGGGAAGGAAGAACATTTGCCTGTGAGTCCTCTCATAAAATTCAATTCTGAAGTTCAAATCTTAACTTCACACTCTTTCCAAGAATGTCAAAAAATATATTGAGGCATTGATGGTTCAGAAAACTAAATGGCTTCTGTGATAGGTAAATCCAATGCTGTGAAGTTATATATGATGCATGCATACAGATATAAATATATGTATATATATCCATATATGAGGTGGAAAATAATGTATTATTTGAGGGTAATCAGTCTTTTTACAATTGTTTCATGGTCATGTGTTGATTTTGGTTAATTAGCCTAAATATGAATTATGTATGTATATTTTTAAGTACGTATGTGTATATTAAAGGGTTTTTCTTTCCTTCACTTCATTGTGAATCAAATCATTTGATGTGGTTCTGCACAAAGCTCTAATACACATCAAAAAGCAATCAACAAACTCTGAGTACATCTAGCAGGATAATTTAGATGGTTTTTAATCAGGATTATGCAAACATAATTAGGTAGTTTCATGTTCGTTGTTGAGTGTGTGAAAAGGAAAATGATTCTCCAAATAGAAAATGTATACAATATTACATAGAAATCACAAGAGACCCATGTGCACAGGAGGCACAAAGTTTGTGTGTATGCATGCATATGCACACATGCACAGAGGGGGAGGGAGAGAGAGAGAGAGAGAGAGAGAGAGAGACCATTGCCCCTTTCCTTTAACCTATGAGCAGCTCTCGTATTTAAAATAAGCATCATTTCTTTCAAGATGTCATAAGAAATCTTATTTAATGAGCTGATTATATACAAGGTTTGAAAAACTGTCTTTGAATCATTATAATCTTCAGCTGTTGCCTGCAACTGCAAACAACTCTTCCCTGCCTTGGCCCCTGCAGGAAAGAGGTCCAGCAGGTCATGTGTCATTAGTGACCACTGGGAGTTAGCACAGCCATGGATCTGCACGGCTAAATGATTGTGCACTCCTGGCCTGTTCTAATCCATTTGAAATAAGTCTGATATTTATCTATCCCCAATCACCCAGCCTGCAAGCTCTCCTTCAGGAGGGTGACGCACACAATAAACCCTCTGTCTCATGGCGAGCTACCCAAGCATCCCCTCCCATCACAGCCAGGAGAGATAAGAGGGGCTCTGGGATGCCTTTCCCAGAGGGTCCTCCTTTCCCCAGAGCCCCCCAGTAGACTCTCCCAAACCACATTCACTGTTTCCCCTGTGCAGCTAGAGCCAGCCACTGGACCTATTAGAAAAATCTATCTCCCTATTCCATCTTGGAAATCATGAACAAGAAAGAGCCTGGGGTTTTGCTTAGAAGTAATTTGGTCACCAGCAAGCTGGCCCCTTTTGTTAGGAAATTCAAAGGGTTGCATCACTGTGACTTGAAGGGAACCACAATTAGAGTGGCTTTCTTCCAGCACCGTGTGTAATCTGCTTTACCACGGAAGTACAAAGTTGCTGTCTGCGCACACAATTTTAGCATTTCTGGTTTTTATGTCATCTTACTTACAAGAAACTCCCAGCTGTTATAATTTGTCTCATCCGTCGCTCTCTTGTAGAACCAGCCTTTGTTCCTTTTTTTCAGTGCCAGGGACTTGCTGGGTTTCACCTGATGTGATTTGTCCAAGCATTAATAATGCATCTTCAAGATGCAAGATGCATGAATTCCTTTAGTAACAGATCTGCCGGCAGAAGGCTGCATTGTATTGTACAGCTTTGCTGAAAGAAAGAAAAAAAAAAGGAAGGTGAGGGGACAAAAGGAAGGTCATCAACCTCAGGGAGGGGGTGTCAGGTGTTTCAGAAAGTCATGTCCAACCAGCTCATGGTGAAGGCAAGAGCACGAAATGGATAATGAATATCAGACCAACAATTCCCTTTTAAAAGGAAAGATTTTGCCAAATCTGCAACTCCTCCCCAGAGATGAAAGTGACTTAGACAGCAGTTCCTAAAGTCCCTGGTACCTGGCCATTCACATCCCTTACTTGGTGTACAACAGGGCTCTTTTCCACGCGTGAGTCCTCTCTGTGGACCCTGGGCCACACTCTGGCTGCCTTCTCACTGGAAATAAGCTTTATTTTGTCATTTTTAATTATATGTGTGTGGGTATGTGCACATGAGCGCAGGTACCTGAGGAGACCAGAAGAGGGCATCAGAGTCTGTGGAACTACAGTGTGTGTGGGGGGGGTAGTGAGTCACTCCTTGTGGGTTTTGGGAACCAAACACCAGACCCCTGAAAGAGCAGTGTACATTCTTAACTGCTGGGCCATCTCTCCAGCCGCCTCAGTGGTCGTGATAGGGTTGTTGCTACTATCACCAAGATGCAGGGGTTTTTTTATAATTATTTTGCATTTGTGAAGAGTTTACATTTTCAGCTGCTTTATGACCATTCACAAGTTACTTCTCACAACAATCCTGACAAACCAGGCAGAATTTTTTCCTCATGATACAATTAAGGGTAACAGACTACAGACAGGTTGCCATGTGGGAAGTTCCCAGAGTGTGCATTCCCAAGTTGGAAAAAAGACATATGTGGAGGGTCACTCTGCCTCCCAAACCCAAAAGCAAACTCTGCAATGGTAAATTGAAGGCAGGACATGGGGCCCAGTTAGAAATAATCAGGTACTAAGTTCATGGAGCAATAAACCCTGCAGGAAAAGACACCTGCTTCCAATGGTCGGTTTTTTTTACTCAATGCAAGCAATATTACCTGTCTGTAGTCTCTTAGGTCTTCTCAAGAAACAATGGATTTACTGTGTAATGCTGGAATCAAGAAGTTCATCCGTGGAAACCGTAGCTTGCCTTGATGGTCATTTCACTTGCTATGTCTGTGAGGCGTCCTGATAAGATTTGTCATATACAACCAAACCAGACTCTACATGGTCATTACGCCAGGTTCACCTGCCTCACCTGCCTCCTACTTCCTTTCCCATCACTGCTGTTCCTCCTCCCCACCCCAAAGAAAATCTCATTTAATCAATAACATTTGCTTTCAGGCCAGCTCTCCTTCACTGCTGTTCCATCTCTGTCTGGGTTACCATAGCAACTATTCTCAGAGCAGTGTGATACTCAGTTTATACATTTCAGCCCTGTCACATGACTGACTACCTGCTTTCACTTTAATCATTGCTGGAGGGAACACTCAAAAAGTGGCTCCTTCCTGCTTCCTGTTGCCGTCCCGCCAAACTGCCAGTCGTGTTTTACATTTCCTCCCTCAACCCAGAAAACACGTGTTAATTGTGCTCACTTCCAAAGCAGAGGGAAAGGAAGGCTGCAGTGGGGAGAGGCAGAACCCAAGCTGCTGGAATTAGCAGAACGCTCCAAGCCCTATAGCCAAATTCTTCTTTTTCCCTGAAGAGATGCTCTCAGACTTACAAGACTTCTCTTTCAGATCTTAACTGCAGACAAAAAGATGTGTCCGGCTTCATCCTGGCCTGAGCTCCACCTTCCAGAGCTCTGTGACCTCCAAATATTCATCTCCCTTAATGTAGCCATTTCATGGATCTTCTGCAAGGCCAGACCAGGAACTTGGGACTCTCAGGAACCTCCCTTGTTGCAGCGTAGAGGGGTCCATTTAAACCACATTATAAACCTAATGAAACACAGCTAATGAAGTACAGATGTCCTATCAGATCTGGAGCTCCAAGTCCCAGTAAAAGCCCAGTAAAAACAAATGAAAGGAGCCTTGTATCCATGGAAATGGGCAGCCTGGATGCTAATCCTTCCCCTCATCCACTTATGAGTTCATTGCCCTCTCTAATTCCAGAGCTTCTGAAAGCGTTTGTGGTTTCTGGGTCCCTCCTTTCCTGGAAAATCATGGCAGGCTGAGCTTGACCACCCTTGACGTGGGCTCTTTCTTCAGACACATAAATAGTGGAGAACATACATTGAAAGCTAGCTGCAAAGCCTCCTCTTTGCTTGTTTTCTTTTTGAGATGTTCATCAGGTCCAGAGTTCTATGTCATCTTAGAAACTAGCACCAGACCTTCCACGACCGGACTTCCCTGTCTGCTGGGAATACTAATAGGGCAGGATGGATCTGACAGAGGAGAGCTCTTATGTCATAGCATCGACTGTAGCCTCTCCATTAAATAAGACATCTGCATCCCCTTACCAAATAGAGATGCTCCTAACCATCATTACAACAGAGACTTTATTTGACAAAGTCATGAAGGAAAGTCACAAAAGGGAGCTGATTCTATTGTGGAGTAGAGTTCAATGGAATACAGAGTTCAAGGACCTTCCTGGAGTAACAGGCATGAGCAGGACATCCAGGAGGACCTGGGAACCCCAGCAGGGCAGCTACCCAGTGGCTATTTAAGAGAAGAGGGCAAGCTTTAAAAAAAAAAGGAAGGAGAAAGACAGCTGCAGAAATAGCTCACTGGGGAAAGTGCTTGGTATGCAAGCAGAAGCACCCATCAAAAAGCCAATGTTGGCAAAGCACAGGAGGATTCCTGAGGCTTGCTGACCAGTTAACCTAGCCAAGGTGGCAAGGCCAGGGTCCCAAAGACAAGTTGGACAACTCCTGAGGAATGACACCTGAGATTAACCTTTGGCTTCCAACTGTATCCACATACAGACGAACACATCTTGTCTGGAGAGAGGAGAGAGGAAGGAGGAGAGACAGAGACAGAGACAGAGACACAGAGAGAGAGACAGAGAGAGAGAGAGAGAGAGAGAGAGAGAGAGAGAGAGAGAGAGAATCTTCCGAAACAAATTGCATCTCTCAGATTCAGCTGGATGATAACAGCTAAGTGGCTTCTTTGGGATATAGAACAAGGAATAAAGCCTCTCTGCCCATCGGAGGCCTGATTCCTCTTCTTGCTTGTCTAGTTCATCTCGGTCTAAGGTATTTGTTTATAGAAATAAGCAGTCTGTGTTAGAGCCAAAGTGGTTGTCTCAGGGAGGTCCTTTGGGAAAACTGTTTTATCTCGAGGTATAATTTTGAATTCTTAAATTCTCAAAGATATCTTCTGAAAGAAAAGAGTACATGTTCTCAATTTAAAACTAAATATCGGGCCTGGGGATGTAGCTCAGTTAGAAGAGTGTTTGCCTGGCATGGAGGAAGTCCTGGGTTTGATTCCCAGCACTGCATAAAACCAGGCAAGGTGGCACATGGCTGTAATCTCAGCAATAGGGAGGTGGAGGCAGGAGGATTTCAATGTTCAAAGTTATCCTCAACTACATAGAAAAGTTGGAGGCCAGCCTGGGCTATATGAGACCCTGCCACAAATAAAGTAAATATCTGAGTGTCAGTAATACCAAGCAATAAAGTTCCTCCTTGAAGAGACTGTAGCTCTCTCAATCAGTCTCAATACCTGGGGATGACACATGCTAAAGATTGGAAACTGAGGCACAGGGCAATAGAGATACTTTCCTGGGGCCATGCATTAGTAAAAGCAATAGCACTGAGGTGCCTACAAATGTGTTTGAGAAAAGACAGCATTACAAGTCCTAGACAGTTTTTTCAAAGCAATCTATTTTGTCCATCTTCATAGCTGAAGGATGAATACTTTGAAAAAGAATGGCCCAAGAAATTAAAGCTGTGCTTGTGATTATTACAGCGATTTGTCAATGGTAGTGTGTGATTTTTGGAAGAACACCAGCTGTATCAACAAGAGGATAAGAGTGTAGTTCATTTATCATTTGCTTAATATAGATATTTTTGCCTCACTGAAGAAAGGGCTAGAAAAGAAGTGATAAAGCATCAGAAATCGAGCAGCATAACCAGCTTCACAGAAAATGATTCAGACCTTTCACTGTCTGCTAACACAAGAGATTTTTACTGATGATCTATGTGTGGAGCTGTCAGATCTGTCAGAAATAGAAACACCTCCCCCAAAAGGAAAAGTTATGTGAGCAGCTAAGACCATTTACTTGCCTCTGACATCTGACTTGGGCTGTGTATAGAGGAAAATGTGTCACTAAAAACTTAACACAGTGACCTGGATGTTAACAGCGAAGGTGCTGAAATGATTGCCTAATACAAAATGGGAGGTGCGCTTCACGGATCAACAACCTTCGCCTAAACTTTTTCTTCTCAGTTAAGTGGTTGAAGTCGAGCTGTCAATGTTGTTTAGAGGGCAGAGCCAGATAAACAGCTGTCTGTCCTGAAACTCCTCAGCTTGCTCTCCCTGCTTCCCCACTCCAGTCCACATGCCACCCCCCCACCACCATCAGTCTTCAGAACATGTTTCTGATAGAGTGCATTGGCCCAAACACACAGAACACTTAGCAATGAATCTAGAAACTGTTACACTAAGTGAAGTAACACAGACTCAGAAAAACAAACGTCATATATTCTCCCCCATATGTGGATCCTAGCAGCAAACCCTTATAACTTAGTACATATCCAGATATAACTACAGGAACCAATATATTGAAAAGTAACCAAGGATTTAAATGA
>NW_008350388.1:2877738-2878506 GCF_000622305.1 Nannospalax galili
TATTGGCAATTTGGGTAACCCCTTCAGAGGATGGCATGATAAGAATAGGAGGTAGGAATTGGCTAGGCAGTTAGGGTAAAAAGGCCCCAAAGACATGTAGCCAGTTTCTTGGCTAAAAGTCAAAATGTCCTTGGGCCTGTTAGCAACATACTCTGTTCCAAGGCCAAAAATGTCAAAAGTATTTGAGAGCTTTTATCTAATCCTTAAAAGATTTTAGGGTTACCTCTTCAGAGGGGGAAATGTTGGAGGGGAGGGAGTGGGCATGGATTTGATCAAAACACCTTATACGCATGTATGAAATTCTCAACAAAGTTTTTGTAAAAATTTAAAAAAAATTGTCTTTCAACAATCAACACAGAGGAATCATTTTCTCCATGCTTCCAAGTGAAGCCAACCATGATCGAGCAGGACCTTTGACTTACCTTTACATAGGCGGAACTGGTAAAAGAAAAGAGCCAGGGGCTCCTCCCAAGGCCATGTGACCCCTGAGGAACAGATCCTCAAACGACCTTAAGAGTAATAAATTGGTTTATCTGGGCCAACTGTATGGCCTTAAACACCCAAAAGGAAAGTATAACCAAAGATTAAAGGGGCCAATATAATTTCTTAAGAGTCCATATGTATAGCTAAAGGCTACATAACAAGCAACAATGCCAGATAGGAGATACCAGTTGTTGTCCAGGGTGACCAAAGGGATTCCCAAATAGTAACCCAGCATAGAACTGGGAAAATGAACAGCAGACCCTAATCTTATCTAAAGGAATATTG
>NW_008350388.1:2878736-2879178 GCF_000622305.1 Nannospalax galili
ATCAGTAGTATATCCAAGGGCTCTAGTTGGGGGAGGGAAGCTATGGGAGGATGCCATCTGGGAAGTGGGTATATAGTCGAATAAGATGGTTTGGGGTGTTCTGCATGATATACACACAAACAAAAAAAATTTTAATGTATTATATTTGAGGAGGAAGCATGGAAATTTACATCTTTCTAATTAGTAGAGGTGATAAAACATTACCATTGAAATCTACCCGATGACTTTATAGGCATACACAGGCACCAAGGATCCAAGTGCAACCAATTATGACTAGTAATAATCAGATACATACAGATTAGAGATGCATGCACCAACATCTCAGTGATAGTAGCAAAAACAATGAGTCTTCCTGAAAGGAACAATATATTCTAAAATGAAATGGAGCTCTTTTGTAAAGGTTAAAAACTCATTCAATTTTATGTCTTACCGGGCTTATACT
>NW_008350388.1:2879700-2883433 GCF_000622305.1 Nannospalax galili
ATTGAAATGAAATGCTTCTTCTAAGTATGTGGTTATTAAATAAGTATTTTTTTTAAATGAGGGAAAGACCAATGTATTTGAAATTATCAGTAAGCCTTGACATCGTAAGTTGAGAGATTTCTTATATTTGACAAGTGAATGCTTGAAGTAAAGGACTTGTGTGTTTTAAATTTCAGAAGGCTAAGAATTAACTTTTTCTGGGTTGATTGTCCTAGCCAGACAAGCAGATGAGTGTGATAGATGGACAGTCCTGTGAGGAGCAGAACACACTGCTTTGTATCACTCCCTTTTCCATGATAACTCTATCCAAAGTGGCAACAGTTGGGAATCCTGTTTTCTTTCAGATTAGATAGAGGACAGATACATAGACAGACAGATAGATAGAAGATAGATAGGTGATAGATGATAGATAGATAGATAGATAGATAGATAGATAGATAGGTAATAGATGATACATACATACATACATACATACATACATACATAGATGATAAATAGATAGATTACATATAGGTAAAAGAAGATAGATGATTGACAGATAGATGATTGATAGATAGATAGATAGATAGATAGATAGATAGATAGATAGATAGATAGATAGAATAAAATACCTTGTACTTTGGAATTAATGCCCTCAGGAACAAGCATCTGTGTTAGTCATAGCTCCATCCATCAATTTTGTAAAAAAAATTCCTTCCTGAGAAAATCAACTGAAAAGGAGGAAAAGTTTACCTTTTCAGCTCCTTAGTTTTAAAGATCTCTTTGGGGCCTGTAATGAGGCAGGACATAGTGGCCCAAGTGTGGAGTTGACAAAAGCTCTTTACATCCTGGTAGCCAGGAAGACAAGAGAAGCAGGGAAGAGCCGGAATCTCAATGCCCCCACCAAGTGCACACCTCAAGTGACCTAACTTCTTCCCATTAGAATCCGCCCCTGAACATGTATTTTCTCACTAAGCTGGCAACCAGGTCTTTAACAACACTTTAAAGCTAATCACAGGGCTGGAGAGATGGCCTGTGCTATTGCCCATAGCAGTTAAGAGTACTGGCTGTTCTTGTAGAGGACCCAGGTTCAAATCCCACCACCCACATGGTGGCTAACAACCATCTGTAACTCCAGTTCCAAGGGATTCAACACCCTCTTCTGTCCTCTGTGGGCATTGCACAACACAGATGCATTTATATACATGCAGGCATAACACTCATACACATAAAAAAATAATAAATCAAAAAAAATCTTTAAAGCTAGTCACTCTGCATCTTAACATGAAAGAAGGATGAAATTCCATTGTGTAGAGGACCAATGTTTCAAAGCATTTACCATCTTTCCCTCATGAACCCTACAGAACAAAGACAGCACCTTAGACAGAAGCTACCAGGGTTGAATGGTGCTTGATGACCCCACAGAAAGCTGGGGCAGAGTTGATCAAGCTCCCAGCTCTTCCAATGCCTGATCTGTGCTCTGTACCTACCGCTACCACCTTCCAGAAACTGGCTAGGAGGGCAAACGATGTCAACAGCATTGATAAAGTTTTGATAAAGCAGAGGGACAGCAGAGAACTTTGATGGACATTCATTTGAGAAAGAGAGAAAAATTTTTAAAAGATTGGCATCTAAAAATAAGTTAACCTTAGTAGATGATTTAAAGGGAGAGAGAAATCAATAGTTATGAGAGAAAGGCACTTAAAATAATGCGGACATGGAACTACCAAGATGCCATAGTCTGTTGTCTTTAGATGGGCATATGAAATATACTGTGTGGATACAGAGACACAGAAAATTTTGAGAGATAATCATACTGATTTAATTTATACAAGAAAATCCTTGTCTTTCTGCAAATAACTTACCTGTTTGGTGAAAGCTGAAAATTGGCCAAAAAAAGAATAATAATAATAATAATAGTAACAAATAAAAATACACACCATCCAGTATTACTTTTCTTGTTACTGTGACAAAATACCTGATAAAAGCAACTTAAAGAAGAAAAGGTCTATTTTGACTCACAGTTTGAAGCCATAATCCATCAATCTATCGATGAAGACAATGCTCAGTCAGAATAAACTTCCATGTTTATAGACTGTAAACCAGCAGAAAGTAGAAAAAAAAAGGTCTTTAAAAATCTAAAGTGGCACATGCCTGTAAGATCAAGAAACTAAGTCAGGAATATTGTGAGTTCAAAATCAGCCTACAGTACGTAGTGAGTTGTAGTGCAGCTGTCATACATAGTGAGAGAGAGAGAGAGAGAGAGAGAGAGAGAGAGAGAGAGGAGAGAGAGAAAGAAGAAGGAGGAGGAGGAAGAGGAAAGAAGGAAGGAAAAATGGAAAAAAATTAAACTTATATAAATATAAATATATCATGTAGTTACAAAAATTCAAATGGTACAGTATTTGTAAGAGTATACCCACAGATCAACAAAAAAATAGAGAGTAAACGGTAATGCCTCACCTATGTATACCTGAATTGCATTGTGAAATCAATCAAGTATCCTAAGTCAGTGGGAAAAGAGCAGAATGCATGCAATCCTGTCATGTACTCTGGAAGAGGGCTTAGATTCCAACATCATTCCCTCTACAGAAATAAATCTCAAGCCAATTCAAAAGATATATACACACACACATTCCAGTGAAGGAAACAGAGCAGTGCTTTCCAACGTTTCTCAGAGAGGTGGGTGAGAATCAGACACTCTGAAGTTTAACACTGGACAGGTGGAGGGTTGGAGAGACCCGGAGACTCCAGCTAATGAAACAGAGGGCAGGAAAGAAGTTTCTCAACGCTGAGCTCCCTTGGGTCTATTGTGGGGTAGAGATGAGGAATCAAAGAACCAGAAAGAGAGAGAAGTGACAGGGGAGATCACTGCAGGGACAGAGATGAGGAAAAGATCAGAACTCCACAGAAGCAAGCTGCTTGAAAACTATATGCAGTGTGGTTTAAAGAGGAAACAGAGCCCAAGGGAAGCACAAGTTCCTTAATAAAGCTGGTGAATGGATGGGGACAGCTGAAGAGGGTCTGGAGAGAGCCAGTACCTGAGATTCCAACCAGGGATTGGACGTCAGACACATTGTCCTGACTGGCTGACAGGGACTGTAACACAGCACCCCTTCCACTTAGTACGGTCGAGGCCGCATCCTCTGTGTGGATTTCTTCAGTGTGCTGGAGATCCAGATGTACAGCAGAGCTGGTTATCAGCCTGGCCCCTGGGGGAGCATGCATCTAATCTATCCAGAGTGAACTGCAGCTAAGGAAACTTTGGTTCCATGGTACCTCGTTCTAGGGAGCTAGGGAACAAAGCTGGTCCAACCAACTCCATTCTTAAACCACCCACAGTGACCTGCTGGCAAGAAATACACACACACACACACACAAAGAATGAAGAGAAGAAAGTCCCCAGCCTTTGTACATGTCGGCACACGTAGGGAGTATCCACCCGCAGCACAACCACCCCAGCAAGAACAGGCTTTTCTCACGCTTCTGTTTTCTTATGACTTTTCTTGTTCTTTCTCCTCTTCCTTCTCCTCCTCCTCTTCCTTCTCCTCCTCCTCTTCCTCCTCCTCTCCTTCCTCTTCCTCCTCCTCCTCTTCCTTCTCCTCCTCCTCTTCCTTCTCCTCCTCTTCCTCCTCCTCTCCTCCCTCTTCCTCCTCCTCCTCTTCCTCCTCCTCCTCTTCCTTCTCCTCCTCCTCCTCCACCTCCTCCTCTTCTCCCTTTTTCTTCCTCTTCTTTTTCTTATTCTTTCTTATTC
>NW_008350388.1:2883489-2887217 GCF_000622305.1 Nannospalax galili
TCCTCCTTCTCCTCTTTATCTTCCTCCTCCTATTTCTCCTCCTCCTCTTCCTTCTCCTCCTCCTCTTCCTCTTCCTCTCCTTCCTCTTCCTCCTCCTCTTTATCTTCCTCCTCTTCCTCCTCCTCTCTTTCCTCCTCCCCTCCTTCCTCCTCCTCCTCTTCCTCCTCCTCTTTTCTTCCTCCTCTTCTTCCTCTTCCTCTTCCCCCCTCCTCCTCTTCTTCCTCTCCTTCTTCCTCCTCCTCTTCTTCCTCCTGGGCTAGAGATTGACCTCAAGGCATTACCCATGCTAAGCACGGGTTCTACCGTTTAGCAATGTCTATCCCTCTTTTTCTTTTCTTTTCCTTTGTATATTTGCTGCTTAATTGATTCGTGTATTTTTTTCTTGTTTCTTCAAAACATTGGGTTTTTTTTTCTTTTTATTATTCACATTACTTCCACCTGCTCTACTGCTGCTACTACTGCTGTCAGACCTGTGGATGTCGTAGCTGGTACCTGATTTTTATCTTTAGCTCTGTACCCAGCTCACTGTAGTCCTGCTCCTACCATCACACCTCCTTGCTAGTCAGTGCTGGGGAATGAGTACTGTTGACTGCTACTCTGCTGCTGAGCACATTCGCAGCACAGCTAGGAGTCATGGCACTTTGCTCTACATACAGCCCCACTGCAAACTTCAGCTCAGACATTAATTCAAAGCAGAGATAAAAACCCCAAAATGATGACCAGCCTTGAAGTAGGCATAGATTGGAGATCCTAAAGACCTACACCTGGATATCCACTCCCATGGTAACAGCAGAAAAAGCAAACAGCAAAAAGACTTTGGATCCCATGCCTGTGAGGCCCACACCATAGGTCATTCCCATAATCTTTCAGAATGTACATTTTTGAGTCCCTAGAAAAGTAATTGAAGAGGGTGGGCTACCTATACCATGCTGTCTACAGTACCCTTGACCAATCCAGTACAAATATTCACTCTTGTGAGGCCAAACAGAAACAAAGGCACTACGATTGCAAGATAGTAAAAATTTACTAATACTAACCAAAGAAATAACAAGATATGTTATAAAATCCAATTGGTGATAGCTATATTTAACAATTCACAACATTCAATGTCCCAGGACACACTGTCAAGAGAAGACTGTACCCTTAAAGGGTCTCACATAAAAATGGAAGTGATATCCATTCCAACACAAATCTCCACATAAAAACATGTGGAGAAAAACCCAAGACAACACGACTCCTCTGAAACTTTATAATCCTCTAGAAACTGATTCCAAAGTGGTTGAAATGCCAGATAGAGAATTCAGAAGATTTTATAAAATACCAATTAATTCCAAGAAAACATAGAAATATGGCTTAATCCATTAAAGAAGGTAATACAGGATATGAATGGGAAGCTAAATAAAAATGATAAAAGGTTTGTAGAAAAACAGAAGTTATAAATGTCAAAATCTCAATACGTCAAATAAAAAAACTCAGTAGAACATCCAGCATGAGAACGCACACCTTTAATCCCAGCAATCAGGAGGCAGAGGCACATGGATCTATGTAACATTGAGGCCAGTCCGGTCTACATAGTAAGTTCCAGGCAGACTGGGTTTATGGGAGACCCTGTCAAAAAATTCAGTAGAAAGATTCTGCAGTAGACTAGTTCAATCAGAAGATAATTTGGGGACTTGAAGACAAGAATGTTTAATTAGAACTTTCAGAGTAATTAAGAAAAATGTAAGAAATTATGAACATAGCATTCAAGACCTTTGGAACATGGTTTAAAAAACAAAAATAAGTATTTTTGGTGTTGATAAAGGCACTAAGACAGACACAAATGGCACAGCAAACCTAGTCAGTGAGCCAACAGCAGATCAAAATCTTGAGAAAGATGTAGCTATCCAGTTACCGAAGACATGTAGAACACTAAATCAATATGACAGGAG
The DNA here is from genome assembly GCF_000622305.1 of Nannospalax galili. Lineage (NCBI taxonomy): Eukaryota > Metazoa > Chordata > Mammalia > Rodentia > Spalacidae > Nannospalax > Nannospalax galili. Next base: position 2,885,421 of record NW_008350388.1, read on the forward strand.
AAAAAATACCCCCACATTTTACTAATTAAAAATTTAAAACTAATTTAAAAAACAGGATAAAAATATCAAATGTATGAGAAAGAAGTGTCAACTCACTTACAAAGGGAAGCTCATCAAAGTAACAACAAATACTTGAAGAGAAACTCTAAAATCCAGATCTTAGACTGCTGTACTTCAAACCCTGAAAGAGAATACTGCCAACCTAGGATACTGTATCCAGGAAAGCTATCCATAAGAACCAGAGGAGAAATAAAAGCCACCTAAGATGCAGAAACTAAAGATATTCATGATCACTAAGGCAACACTGCATATGATACGTAAAGAATTTCAACACACAGAGGAGGGTAAACATAACCATGAAAGCACAGGAAAGAATAAATATCATTAAAAGAGTAAATAAGCAAAAGAGAATTAGGAAAACATAATATTACAAAAAAATAAAGTGACAAAAAATGATATTTCTTTTGTAACCCTGAATATATTCTGAATTTTCCAATTGAAAGATATAGACTGACTGACTGGATTATGGAGCAAGATCCAACTATTTGCTTCCTGCAATAAATATACCTCACCAGCAAAGACACACAAACTGATTGATTTAGTAATAAAAGTAAATCTTCCAACAAAGAAAAGCCTAGAAGTGGATGAAGTCACTCCCAAATCTTAGCAGACATTTATGGAAGAACTAATGTTAATTCTCCTAAAATTATATCATAAAATAAAGAAGGAAAGAATGCTACCAAACTCAGTCTATGAAGGCATTATCATCATGATACCAAAATCGTGGAAAGCCACGCTCAAAAACCAACACTACAGGACAATATCTTTAATGTGAGTAAGCACAAAAGTCTTCAACAAAATACTTGCAAATGAATTCATAATATATTTTAAAGATCATGCACTATAATCAAGCCAGCTTCATTCCAGGGATGGAAGGAAGATTTGGTATGTGCAAACAAGTAAACATAATCCAGTACCTAAATAGAATAAAGAGCAAAAGTAATGTGATCTTAACAGGTGTAAAAAAGCGTTTGACAAAATAAGTTTCTCCATGGTAAAAGCCCTGAAGAACCTACGTACAGAGGGTTATACCCCAATGTGGTAAAGGTTACAATCAACAAACATATGGCCACCATCATAGTAAATGGGGAAAACTATTTCCTCTAAAATCAGGAATGAGACAAGGAAGTCCACTCTCACTGCTGTTATGAAATAGTTCTTGAAATTCTAGCCAGAGCAATAAGTCAAGAGAAAGAATAAAACTGAAACAAATAAAGAAGAGTCAAATTAACTACTATTTGTGGATTATATGATCCCATACTTACAAGACCCTAAGGCACCACCTTTAGACCTGATTTTTAAAAATTCAGCAAGTTAGTGAAATACAAAATCAATATACAAAAATCAGTTTTTATACATCAATAATGAACCTTCCAAAAAAGAAAGTGATCTCATTCATAATAGCTTTAAAATCACAATGCAATGCAACGATATAATATAATGCAATACAATATAATACCGAGGAACAAACCAAACAAAAGAGGTGAGAGACCTCTACAACGAAAACTATAAAAACAATAAAGAAGGAGATTGGGGCTGGAAGGATGGCTTAACACTCAAAGATGACGCAACATGTGCTGTTCTTGCAGAAGGACTGAATTGGGTTCCCAGCACCCACATTGGATGGCTCACAACCACCTGTAACTCCAGCTCTGGCCTCTGCAGGGACTGTACTCACATTCACAAATGCAGAGAGAGAGAGAGAGAGAGAGAGAGAGAGAGAGAGAGAGGAGAGAG
>NW_008350388.1:2887542-2889426 GCF_000622305.1 Nannospalax galili
AAATATGTTTACACATATAATTTTAAAAATTAAACTAAATAAAAATTTTTAAACAGAAATATTAAGAAGGAAATTGAAGAAACTATTAGAAGATGGAACATACTCCTGTGTTTAGGGATTGGGCAGAATTTATATTATATGAAGGGCCACATTACCAAAACCAAATTACACATTTAATGTAATCTCATTAAATGGCAATAACTTCCTCACATAACTAAAAAAAATAACAAAATTCATATAGAGCCCCAAAACACCCAGAATAGCCAAAGCAGTCCTAATCAAAAAGAGAAATACTGAAAGTATCACAATACCTGATTTCAAGTTACATCACAAATCTATAGCCACAAAAACAGCATGGTATTGCATAAAAACAGACACATAAACCTGGAATAGAACACAGGTCCCAGAATAAACCCATGCAGCTGTAGCATCTGATCTTCTACAGAGGTCCCAGAACCACCCAATGAAAAAACCAGCATCTTCAATGAACAGTACTGGGAGAGCTGAATACTGACATGTGAACTGAAGCTAGAGCCATATCTCTCAGCCTGTATTAAAGTGAAATCCAGACTGAAGACCTTGCTGTCAAGGCCTTATAAACTGATAGAGGAAAATACAGGGGAAACAAAATGTGAGTATAGACAATGGCTTTCTGATTGGGACTCTAATAGCTTAGGAAATACCCAACAATTGACAAATGGGATTGCATGAAATTAAAAAGCATTTGCACAAAAAAGGAATCAATCAGAAGAATAAAGAAGAAGCCTGCAGAAAAGGAGAAAATCCTTTATAGCTATTTACCCAACAGAAGAGTAATATCCAGTATGTATAAAGAACTCAAAAAATTAAACATCAGAAGAATAAATTATAGTATCAATAAAAGAGAAAATGAATTGAACATACATTTTTCAAATGGAAATAAATAAATGAAAAAATGTTCAACATCCTTAGTCATAAAGGAAATGCCAATCAAACATACACAAAGAGACCATCTCACCCCAATCAGAATGATTTTCATCAAGAAAATGAAAAATAATTCTGACAAGAATAAAAGAGGAAAAGAACATTTTTTATACTGCTAGTAGATCTGTCAATTAATGTAACCATTATGGAAATCAGTATGGAGGTTCCTAAAAAAATAGAACTGTCATATGATCTAAGTGTAAGACTCCTAGGTATACATCAAAAGGAAACAAAATCGGTATACGATACCTGCACTGTATTACTTTTCTATTGCTGTGATAGAACACCATAACCAAGGGAACTTATAAAAGGTAGTGTTTCTTCCCAGCCAACTGTATGTAATTTGACCCTAATCACACATGGCCTCCTGGATTTGGGGAGGGCTAAAAGTATACAATCTGAGGAGGGCTAGGAAGAGAATGCGTGACCCATGTTGGGTAAAGGCTTTCCAGTGTGCATACCCTCAGGTTATACATACACCTCAGCAATCCCTTAGTTATCTTGAAGCCTTTGAAAGGGAACTGACACTGATTCTAACCACTCCAACAGCTGTCAAAATACCTGAAAGCAAATCCTGAATCCATCACTCTAAAATGTAGCCTTGGAAGACAAAAGAAAAATGAGGAGGGACCCAATAGAGGGATGATTTTGGAAGCCCTTGTCAAGAAATTCCAATGGACTCTCATATGAACAGTTGAAATTTGCCCTGTTCTGGTTCCCTATCTAGAACTTGTAGTGCTAATTACCCTTGCCTTTACTTCTTCTTCACATCTCCTATTCACCAATCAAGGACTTTCTTTTCCCTATACAGATAAGAGTTATGCAATTTAGGAGTCTTTTAGATAGACACACTGAAGGGGTACCCCAGTTGCCTCACCCTGCATCCCTGTTCAGCATGGACGAAGCCAGAGCGGTCTGAGT
>NW_008350388.1:2889774-2905295 GCF_000622305.1 Nannospalax galili
ATTATTTATTTTAAAAAATATAATAAAATATTAGAAAATTATAATGTTTCAAAAAGAATTAAAGAATACTTAGTTATTAAAGTATTTTATTTTCAGGAACAGGAAAAAAAATAAATAAAAATAAATCAATCAATAAAAGGAAGAGTTAATTTGAACTTACATTTCCAGGGGAATTACATACAGTCTGTCATGGTGGGGAGGCATGGTGGCTGAAGGTGGCTGGAGCAGGAGCACAGAGCAAACCACACACATCTTCTAGCAGGCACAGGAAGCAAGAGAGCAACTCGAGATCCTAAGAACTCTCTAAGCCTGCCCCCAGTGACATGCTTCCTCTAGCAAGGCCACACTTTCTAACCCCTGCCCCCAAACAGTGCTACCAACTGGGGACAAAATGTCCAAATACTTGGAGCCTATCAAGTACAGGGGGACACTCTCATTCAAACCATTACATGCACATACATATTTATTACTTCACTACTTACAATAGCCAATTTAGGTCCCCATCAGTGGATATATAAATAAATAAAATGTTATGTACATACATAATGGCAAAGAAGATAATTATCATGTTATTTTCAGGAAAATAGATGAAACTGGAGAAAACCAGGCTCATTGAGACAAGTATCACATGATCTCTCTCATCTATAGAATCTTGGGGGAAGACGTGAAATTAGAAAGGAGTGAAATTGAGAAAAGGAAAACAGCTAGACTCAGTGAAAGAAGGCTAAGCTAATGTAACGAGGAAGGCAAATATGATCACATCTTTAAAAAAAAGAGGAAGAGTGACACAAGTATCATGGAAATAACCACTTTTTGATTGGACTGAAGGCTCCACAAGGAGGAACCCATAATTGGCACCATTATTGGAGCCAAAGAAACTGTGGACAGACAGGTCATAGGTTCTAGGGGAGAATCTACTACTAATATTCTGCTCAATGACTCCCTAATGACTTATTGTTATACCCATAGATTCGTGCATCTCTCAGCTCTCATCAGAGAATGGTGATTAACACAAAGACCCACAAATGATCAACAGGCAGAGAATAAGAGACTGAGAAATGAATGCTCAGCCTCAAATGGAACATCTATATAACACCCTCTCCTCCCAAGGCTCAGGGATCATTGTGGAAGAGGGGGCAGAAAGAGTGCAAAAGCCGAGGTGGTGGATGACTACAAGAAAACAGTGTTTTCTGGACACAACAGGGCAGTTGCACACATGAACTCACAAGTTGTGACAGCATGCACGAGACTTGTACAACCTCAAACCAGACAAAATTCCAGCATGGAGAAAGGAAGTAGGCACAAAGTCCCACACCTAGTTGAGGAGTCATTGACAGTGATGGCTGCTAGGAGAGGGAGAGTCAAGTTTTCTTCAAGGGTTTGGTCCCTGGTAGATCTACCATGCTCCAGTGGATGGCTACAAACCCAAGAGTATAAGGGCAGCAGAAATTATACTTTAAGTAAGGAAAAAAGTACTTTAAGATTTAAGGAACAAAATGAGACACAAAATTGGCTGTGTAGGGAAGGGTGGGTGGATCTGGGAGAAGTTGTGGGAGGAGGAGTAAATACATTGTATAAAATTATTGATCAATTTTAAAAGCTAAGTTAAGTTAAAAAGAGGGAAGCATTATTTGGGCTCAGTTTCAAAAGTGTGGGTCTATGATCATCTGATTCCATGCTGTGGGTGTATATGAAAATGTTACATTCAAATCCGTTATACTACACAACTAATATACACTAAGAAATGCTTTAGAGCATACATAATGGAATGCCTTCATTACTTTGTGGTTAGTAGCATCAGTCAATATAAAGAAAATATTAGGCCAAGTACAATGGCCTGTAATACCAGCACTTGGGAGGCAGAAGAAGAAGGACAGCCACAAGTTTGAGGCCAGTATAGTCTACATATTGAGGCCCAGTCTCATAAAAAACTTTGTGAAAAGAAAGAGAAGTTTAGATAGACTTGAATATTATAATTCTTTAAGATGAAATACACACAGACAAAGGCAAACGGAAGCTGACTTGGATATCTTTGTAATAAATATGTTCCAGAAAGCAAGTGACTTTATTTACTTATTTTTATTTTATATGTGTAAGTATTTTGCCTGCATGTGTGTAAGTGCACGTGTGTCATGCAGTGATCACAGAGGACAGAAGAAGGCATTGGATCTCCTGGAATTGGAGTTATGGATGGTTGTTAGCTACCATGTGGGTGCTGGGATTCAAACCCAGGTCTTCTTCAAGAACAATTAGTGCTCTTAACCACTGAGCCATCTCTCTGGCCCTGCAAGTGACTTTTTAAATAATACATAAAGAGTTTTTGCAAATCAATAATAAAGCAACTCATGAGATAAAAATGGCCAAGGATACAGCTGAAATTGAGAACACCTATTTGCTAAGTAATACATTAAGCACTTTGCATGTACTATTTTCAGAATGACCCTTTTTATCAAATCCTATTGTTATTTCCATTTTGCAGACCAGAAAATTGAGACAAAGAAGGCAACATAGAAGGAAGAGTTTGTTGGCTTATGGTTCCAGAAGGATAAGAGTCCACCATGGAAGGGAGGCATGGCAAGAGGCAGCCAGAGTAGATAACTGAGCACTGACATCTTCAAACAAACCCAGGAAGCAGAGAGAGAAAAACTCAAAATGGGGCAAGGCTAAGGTCCACCTAGTAACATGCTTTCTCCAGCAAGGCCATACCTCCTAAACCTCCCTAAACATAGCCACAAACTAGGAACAAAGTATTCAATTCTTGGAGCTCATGGAAGAAATTCTCATTCAAACATTACGTTCCGTACCCTGGCTCCCACAGGCTCATAACCATATCATAATGCAAAATGCATTTAGTCCTTTACAGTCTGAACATTATTCAAAAGTCTGAAGTCTCTTCTGAGATTCAAAGCATTCTGTTAACTGTGACCCCCTGCAAAATCAAAAAGCAAGCTACAGATTTCCAACACACAATGGCATAGAGTACACCATTCCAAAAGGGAGGAATGGAGGCATAATGAGGAAATACTGGATTTCAAGACTGGAAACCAGCAAGGCAAACACCAAATCCTGTAGCTAGATGTTCAATGTCTGGAACTTTAGTTCCAAAAGGTTTGGATGATGGCTCAGCCCCTCCAGCTTTCCTGCCTGTAACATACATCTGTCTCCTGCTAGCCCCACTCCCTGTATTCAGCCCACCTTGGCAGATATCTCCCAGCATTGGCATCTCCCACATCTTGGGGTTCCCTTTACCAACTAGGCTTGATCTTCACAGCTTTACATCGTGGCTTCTCAGGGCCTCTTGGTCTGTCAAGGCCTTCTTTATGCAGACATTCCCCTGATGCATGCTGCCCATCCTCAGTGGCTCTCTGAAACCATGGAGGAAGAACCTATGACCCCCTTGCAACTGCATCTTTCATGTTCCTAAAGCCTGCACCACATGAACAACACTAACAAGTTTGGCTACAGATTGGGATGGACCTTAGCCCCCTTCATTCACATTAACAGCAGCTGTTGTATGTTGTAGTTTCCTAGGAGCAGAAAACTCCTTAGACCTTTTCCTTTCACAAGTTGGAAACTTAGCTAGGTGGGGTGGGGTCTTGCTAGAGGGTACCCTTACCATAGTTCAAATGCAAATCCAGAGGCTTCACCTTAATTGCTCTAATCTCCTTATGTAAGAGAATTTCTCTTCCAGACCTTACCTTGGCTGCCTTGGCTCCAACATTATTAAGCTTCCTAGTGCTCTTTTTCTCTCCAAACTACATTTTTTATTCCTTTCTGACCCACTTGTTCTTTTTCATTGAAGATCTGCGTAATATTCACCATTAATAACTACATCACATATTCAACATTAGGCTGTATTAAAATTTCCTCCACTAAAAAACATTAGTCCATTAGTGTTTTGTTGGTGGTGGTGTTTATTTTTATGTGTATGTATGTATTGCCTGCATGTAGGTAAGTGCACCCATGTAGTGCAATGCCCGTGAAGGACAGAACAGTCTGTTGGATCCCCTGGAACTGGAGTTATGGACAGTTGTTAGCTGCCATATGGGTGCTGGGATTCAAACCCGGGTCTTCTGCAAGAACAGCCAGTGTTCTTAACCACTGAGCCATCTCTCCAGCCCCTAGTCCATTAGATTTTAACTTAGCCTCAGGCAAGGTCTTAGGCCTCTGGCAGATGGCAGTCAGATTCTCACCCAAAATATCCCAGTTGCTGTTTAAGTCCTTATTTCCCTCTGGAACTACATGGTTCTCAGGACTACTTTCTTCTGGACTCCATTAAGCTCTACTTAGAGCAATCAACTGCTTTTCTAGTCCAAACTTCCAAAGTCTTCCACATTCCTCCAAAAATTAACATGGTCAGGTTCTTCACAGCAACACACCACTCCTGGGACCAACTTCTGTATTATTACTTTTCTATTGCTGTGATAAAACACCATGACCAAGGACACTTACAGAAGGAAGAGTTTATCAGGCTTACAGTTCCAGAGGAATAAGAGTCTGTCATGGAATCTGTGAGAGGCAGTTGCAGCAGAAAGCTGAGCACTCACATCTTCAAGCATGAAGCAGAGAGAAAAACTTGAAATGGGGCAAGGCTAAAGCCACACCCAGTGATGAGCAAGGCCGTACCTCCTAAGCCTCCCAAAGCAGCACCACTAACTGGGGACAGGGTACCATTCAAACCAAAACAGAGCCCAATTCACAGAAAGGAAAATACAAACAGACACAAGGAAAAAACTGCTATGCTTTAAAGTTCAAAAGTGAAAACAAACATAACCATATACTTTATCTACCTCAGTACTCAGTTATTAAGGTTGTCCCTTGATGAACATTTTGAGAGAAATCTATCAGAGTCTTTCAAATTGAAATAGATCTTATGCTTTTAACCATAAAACTTCATTAATATTCTATAAAAAATTAAATATTTCATTTTTATTTTATGTTTATGAGTGTGTTGCCTGAATGTAGGTACACCCATGTTGTGCAATGCCCACAGATGTCAGAAGAGGGCATCAGATTCTCCTGGAACCAGGGTTACAGATGGTTGTTAACTGCCATGTGGGTGCTGGGAATTGAACCCAGGTCCTCTGCAAGAGCAGCCAGTGCTCTTGACCACTGAGCCATTGCTACAGCCCCTAAAAAAATATTTAAACAGGGCCAGAGATATGGTTCAGTGGGTCAAAGGCATTTGCCACTGATCATGATGGCCTGAGTTCAATCCTCAGGACCCACATGGTGGAAAGAAAGAGCCAACTGCCTCAAGTTGTCCTCTGACTACCACATGTGCTGTGGCCTGCACATGCGCACATGCACGCACATGCACACATACACACACACGCACACACACAAATAAATAAAATTAATAAGACATATTAAGATGTAACAAGACATCCATGAAATGAAAAACTAAAAACAACTTATACACCTATTGGTATGGGGCTAATTAAGAAATTTATTATAATTGATGAGACTAGTTAAAATGAATATACATATAAATCATAGGTTGGAGGTAGTCCAGTGGTTAAAAAGAATGAGTTATACAAAAACTGACATGGAAAGATGTCTAAGACACACAAATAAGTCAACCTTTAATACATATAACCTGATATCATATACAAACATGCACACATTTACTCATTTATCCATTCAACAAAAACAAAACTAGCACGTATTGCATGCCAAGAACATTTCTATAAAGAGATAATGTGGGAGCCAAAGAAACAATGTTGGGAGTCACCGCGGCTCCTGGAGGCCTGTGAGAGGTCGGTGGTGGGGCCAGTGGCAGCTATTCCTGCCTGGTGGCCACACCACACTGAAGACACATCGCGCTGTCACCCGGCTACCTGAGCCGGAAGAGCTTGGGCATCCAGGAGCAGCTGGACACCGAGCTCCTCCTCTACTCCGAGAGTCTTTCGGGTGTGCCTATTGCATATGATAACATCAAAGTTGTGGGTGAACTAGGAGGTATTTATGATGACCAAGGACACATTCATCTTAACATTGAAGCAGATTTTGTTATTTTCTGCCCTGAACCAGGTCAAAAGTTAGCAGGCACAGTTAATAAAGTGCCTTCTAGTCACATTGGCTGCTTAGTACATACCCATGTGTTTTAATGCCTCCATGCCTGAGCATATGTTGTTTGAGTAGTGGCAAACCTTGGAGATAAATGTGGGTGATGAACTGGAATTTGATATATTTCACTTAGATTCAGATTCTGCTGGAATAGCTTGCATTCGAGGAAAACTACATACTGAGAGTTTATAGTTCAAGAGCTCTGTAGTTTCTGAAGACGTAGTGGAAACTGGTATTGAAGAAGTTGTTGAAAAAATTCATAGAAGAAAAAGAAAAAAAAGAAAGACTCAGAAACATATTAAACAGTTGATGGTGCACAGCGCTGGCAGATTGTGCAGATGTCGCTGTAGAGGAAGAAGCGGACCTACGGAATGGTGATCAAGTGAACAGCATCTGCAAGGAAGAGCCAAAGAAGAAGAAGGAAAAGAAGAAAAAGCACCAGGAAGGCCAGGACCCTGTTGTCCAAGCCAGTGACTCCAGTGGCTACCAAACTGACCATAAAAAGAAAAAAAGAAAAGAAAACACAGTGAAGAGGCTGACCTGACCTTGGCTCCAGAGTCACCTAAGAAGAGAAAGTAATCGTCTTTGTCAGTTGTTAAAATATTTACACACAGTGAATAAATAGATGTTCTGATTGTACGAGAGGACGGTTGTGTGTACCAGAAGTTCACAAAACAGGAATGCTTGGTTAACAATTGGAATGGTTTGTACCAAAATCACAAAACTGACTGAATGAATTTGGGTTATACCAATATTATTAAAGTGCTGTTTTATTACATACCATATAAATGGCAACAACTGCTCTCGCTCTTGACTTAGATTCTTCCAGGTGCTGCACTCTAACATAGTTTTTACATTCTCAGTATTTGTTATTTACATCATTCTAAGAAACTAAATTTGGGAGGTTTGCTTTCTCTTTTTCTAGTAATAGATACTTGGTTTTACGTTTTTGTTGTTGCTGGTTTTTTTTCATTTTTTATCAAATTCTTATGAATTTCATGCAATATATTTTGAATTTAGATACCCTCCCCCATCTGCACTCTTACTACCCCCCACCAAATTTCATGTACTCTGTTTTATATATATATATGAAATTTATTAAGGCCCATAGAGTCGAACTTGTGTCCCCCAAATGCCCTTCGGTATGGGTCTGTCCATTGGGAAATGTTCAACCTAGCAAGATTCTCACCCTTAAATGAGACTGATTCTCCCCTCTAAGTAACCAGTAGTTTCTCAGATAGGGTAGGTTTCTTACCCACTTCCCTACATCCATGCTTGGATTTTCTCTGTCTCAAACTTACATGGGACTTGTGCATGCTGTCAACATTGCTATATGTTCATATGAGTAACTGATCAGCTGTCTAGAAAACTCTTTCCCTGTGATTATCCACCACCTCTGGGTCATCTTTAGCCCCCTCTTCCATAGTGATCCCTCAACCTTGGGAGGCAGGTGTCCTATTCAGGGAAAAGCACTTTGCAGCTTCTTGTTCTCTGCATGTGGGCCAGTGTAGTTCTTTGTGTTAATCTGCATCTGCTGTATAAGAAAGCTGCTCTGGTGAGAGTTGAGAGATGCATTCATTTTGGGTATAACAATAAGTCATTAGGAGTCGGTTTAATACTATAACTATTTAGTAGAAAACTAGTATTGGGCTCTCCCCTATGCCTTGTGACCTGACTAGCCTCAGGTTTCTAAGCCTGATATCATTCTCAGTGTGGACTTCATCTTAAATCAAAGTAGAGAGTGTCTACAAATGGGCAAATGAATTGAACTTCCCATGCCAGACATTTTTATTGTCTTTTACTGAAAAGCAGACATAGTGCTAACATCGGTTCAATGTTAAATCAGGAGTAAATTTTGCCAGCGGTGTATCTCGACGTAACCTACAGGATACAGACAAGTGGCAACAGTTCAGGATGGTAAGTAGATATGCCCAACAGTGGAAAAGTGCACTGCAGGCCAGCATCCTTTTGAAGAGTCAATTTCAGGTGGGTATCAGGTCTCCGAACTATAACTAGTTCAAATTGAGATGTGTTGTCAGTATAAAACATTTAAAGATGTACAGAAATAAACAAAAACCAAAGAATGGAAAATAGCTTAATATTTTATATTGATGAAATTGCAGCATTGCTATGATGATTTAAATAAAACATTTTTAGGGTTCTTTTGGTTTATTTTTTCCACAAAGGTTATAGAGTGTACAAGGCTCACATTACCTTTCTTTGGACAGTGCTATTTAAATGAAAATACAGTTGACAAAGGGTTGAAACAAGATACACTGTTAGAATTTAATGTAACATACCAAGAAATGTTACAATAAATGCTTCCTTCACATTTAAGAAAAAAGGGGGAGAGGGGCAATAAACAAGAAAATCAACTTAAGCCCAAAATAATTCAGAGGATGAATTAGAATTGTGTCTTTTCTACAACAAATTACCACATCTTTAGTGCCTTAAGCAATACAATGTATAATCTCACAAGTCTATACATCAAAAGTCCAACCCAACTCTCACATAGAAATGGCTGCATTCCTTTCTGGAGGCTCTAGGAAAAAAGCTATTTCATCACCCCTCTGAGATCTAGCTAGAGTGCAGTTCCTTATGGTTGTGGGTCTGTGGCTCCCATTTCTTCACTGGCTGTCACAGAGGACCCACCTCCCTTTCTAGAGGCCACCTGCATCCTCTAGCTAGTGTCCCTTCCTCTACCTTCAAAGTCACCAATGTGGGTCAAATAAATCTCATAGCTTGCATCTCTTGTCCTGTCTCTCCACTTTACAGATGTGCATGACTAAGTTGAATATTTTCACAGGTTTCAGGGATGAGGCCATGGACAACTTGGTTAGTGAGGGAACACTGAGAATAAATATGCTATGATGAATATCAAAATGGTGATAAGCAAAAAGTGCATGAGAAGAATGCCAATGTATATTGGGGCATCAGAGAAACACTCTGTATTGGTCCCTTTTCATCACTGGGACAAAACACCTTATGTAAACGGCTAAAAGAAGAAACATGCCAACTGTGATAACACATATCGGGAATCCCAGCTCTTGGGAGGCTAAAGTGGTAGTGTTGAGAGTTCAAGACCAGACTGGGATACATATTGAGAGCATATCTTTTAAAAGGACGAGGAGGAGGAGAAAAAGGGGGAGGAGGAAAAGGGAGGGTGAAGAGGAGGAGGTAAACGAAGAGGGTGAAGAGGAAGAAGAGGAGGAGGACGATGATGGAGAGGAGGAAGAGGAGGGAGAGGAGGAGGAGGCTTTATTTGGGCTCAGTTTCGGAAGTGTTGGTTTTCTGGTTCTGTTGAGGCAGGTTGAAATGCTAAGGCAGAAGGCCATGTAGAAGAAGCTGTTCTTCTGACGGCAGTCAGGAAACAGAGAAATCACACACACACACACACACAAATAAATCTTTAAAAAAATATGTAACCAGCTGGCATGGTGGCACATGCCCTTAATCCCAGCACCTGGGAGGCAGAGGCAGGTGGATCTCTATGATGATCAAGGCCAGCCTGTTCTACATAGCAAGTTCTAGGCCAGCTGGGGCTATAAGGAAACCCTGTCAAAACAACAACAAATATACATATATATATATATATATATATATATATACAAAAATGGAAGAAAAGACTACTGGACTCAAGTATTGATGAAAGTTCAGCATGTTCTAAATTCTAGAAAATACATATAGAAAATAAAAATAAAGCCTTGTCTTAGACTCTGTGAAAGAGCTCATGCTAGAGGAGGCTCATAAATCACACCCTTTTCTTCTCAGTCTTCAGGGAAAACATACCCACCAATTATACATTTTTACACATCAGCAATCCCAGAAACTTCTCATGGTTATAACCCCTTTATTTGGCTCCTAAGCCCTAACTTGGTGCTCATTTCCCGAGCTCTGGCCCTGGATACGCACATCATTTCATGTGCTTTTCCAAGGAGGACACTAAAAGCTGCTCTCAGAATGAAGGCAGGCAGAAGTTACTTGAATGGGCTCAGTGGTGCAGCAATCTGTCACAGCAGAAGGGTGAGTCTTGCCAGAATGTGCTATCGCTGCCCGAGACACAAACAAGGGAGAGATCACAGGATCTCTGAAGTCTGCTGCTGAACTGGAGTGGAGCAGCACACGGCGCAGCAACAGGGCACCAAAGGGCTCTCCCGGGATCCAGGAAAACAAAACTCAGAGCAATTTGCTAGTCTTGACACCTGGACACAACTGAGGAAAACTGATTGTACGCATGTATGTACACAAACTTAGGAGGAGGAGATATCTGTGTGTGTGCACGTGTGTGTTCGCACTTGTGTATGTGCATACATGTGGAGGCCACAGGTCAACTTCAGGTGTCATTCCTCAGAAACTATCCACTTTGATACTGATTTGTGTGTATGTGGTATGCATGTATGTATTTATGTATGTTCATATATGCATAGACACATGTGTACAGGTGTTTGTATGTGTGCACATGTGCATGTGTGTGCATGCATGTGCTTGTGTGTGTGTGTGTGTGTGTGTGTGTTTGCGTGGAGGCTAGAGGTTGGTGTTGGATGTCTTTTTCTATCATTTTCCACATTACATTATTTTGAGGTTAGGTCTCTTACTGAACCCAGAGCTTGCCAATTTGGCTTGTCTAGATAGCCAACTTGCTCTAGGGATCCCCTTTCTCCACCTCCTGGGTACTGTGATTACAGCTGAGGCATCATGCCCAGCTGTAATTATATGGGTGCTGAGGTTCTAAATTCTGCTCCTCACACGTGTATGGCAAGCTCTTTATCCACTGAGCCATCTCTCCAACCCCCACTTTGATTTTTGAGAAAGGGTCTCTCGCTGGGACCTGGGGCTCACCAGTTAAGCTAGGCTGGCTGACCAGTGAGCCCCAGGGATCACCTGTCTCCACATCCCCAGCACTAGGATTACAAGTGTGCACCACCATGCCCAGCTTTTTACATGGGCTCTGGGAACGAAACTCGGGTCCTGTGTTTGTGTGCTAAGCATTTACTGACTAAGACATCTCCCCAGCCCAGCACACAAGTCAGTGATCATTGAAAGTTATACTTCATTTGCAACAAAAACATTCCCCTGAAAAGTCATGAGAAACAAATGTAACTTCACATGTTTCAAATCTACTGTTGTGCTAATCACATAAATTTGTTTTCTCAGGCATCCTGCTTATGAAAGATAGGAATTCTTTGAGCGATATGCTTATGATAGCCTAGTTGCCTCTCATACTTGAATGTCCCTTCATCACCTCAAGAGAGGGACAAATCCAAAACCAAACACATCACTGTCTACTCAGAAAGACCGTCTCCTCCCAGCCCTTCCTGCCTGAGATAAGGACCCCTCTATTTCCTCATCCCTCATGCCTGAATACTTACGGTGATTTTCAATTCATCCTTCACCTTCAACTGGTCATCCCCACCCCGCATCAAATCCTTTTGGGAAGCAGGTGAAATCCTGTAAATCATACACAAATAAAAATAGCATGTAACTATCCACCAAATATTCCATAAACCATTGTGCGAATCTCTCCCTGTCCATTCCCAGTGTTAGGGATGTTATCTGGAAGTGTGTATCTAAAGCATTTCCTTAAGAGCCTCCTCCACCCACTCCAATCCAGTCTCTGTGGATTTCTCTTGCTAGTGAGCACAAACACACCACCACTGACATCCTGATCCTGTGATCACACATTTCTGAGCCTCTTTTGGGATTTCCTGGGGCTTCAAGGTCTGAGGGTCACACAAAGTGCCACTGAGATCTGACTGTTTTAATTGTGTCCACACATGGGCCCTATGCTTTGCTATAGTCTATACCGCAGGCCCTAGTGGCCGCTTCCTCTTAGATGTAGCTTTAAGAGAACTCTCTTCTTCCCTGGGCCCTGTCAAGGTAATCCTGAGCCTTTATGCTCAGTCTTGCTTAAAGGGCCTGTTCCCTCCTGCTGCCCTTCCTCTTGGGATAGGGGACAAGAATGACCCACAACTGCCTGCCTTTCTTCCATAACTCAGAGACACACTTACATATGGAAGAAAACAAAGGCACTTTATTCATAGGAGAGCAGGAGCAGCACAGGTCCACAGTACCTGAGTCCTTGAAGAGAGTTAAGTTCTTTCTCTCAACAGCTCCCAAAAAAGGGCAGGAGGAGAGGAGGAGAGGGATGAAGGGCATGGAGAGTTTCCAGAAGCACAGCTCTGACATCACTGTATTTCCAAAAGAGATTTTATATTTTTTTTATATTTTTTAAAAATTTACTTACATGCTATGTGTATAAGTTAACCTGCATATATGAAAGTGCATCCATGCATGCAATTAACTGTGGAGGCCAGAAGAAGGCATCATATCCCCTGGAACTAGAGTTATGGATGGTTGTTAGGCTTCATATGGGTGCTGGGAACCAAATCTGGGCTCTCTGAAAGAGCAGCTAGTTCTCTCAAACACTGAGCCATCTCTCCAGCCCCAGACTTTATGTTCTTATTTATTTCTTGCAACAAATACTTTTACAGCATTTACTGTGTGCCAGTAAAGCAGGAACTACACAGACAAGAACCTTCTGGAACAGAAGCTCTGATGTGGAAAACAGATACAGTAAATAAAATCAACCAAAACTAAAGCCGATAAAAGGAAGCAAGACTGTGACATGCAGTGACAAGCCTGTGAGGAACCGAGGGCTGTGGGACAGAGGGCACAGCCCCCTAAACAGGCAGTCCTGAAGGCATCTCTCAGCCGTGACACCTGAGCCACCTGCAGCAGAATGAAGATTTGTGCTTGAGCCAATGGTGAGTTGAGAGGCTTCCCCAGTATAAATGAGGGAACAAGCACCTCACACTTGCATTCATTTGCTAGGTTTCGTAACAGAGTTCCCTCAAATGAATGGCTCAAAGATAGAGAAACGATTCTCTTCTAGTTCTGGAATCCAAAGGTCCTAGACCAAGGCATTAGCAGAGCTGTGCTTCCTCTAGGGTATGATGTTTGAGAGATCTGTCTCTGTCTTGCTTGTATCTAATAGTTCCTAGGGTGTGGCCAAACATCAATTTTCATATGGTGCTCCTGTGTGTGTACATATGTCCAAATATCCCTCTTTATGAGGCTATCAGTCCCATAGAATTAGTACATTTCCATTAGTATAACAAAATAGATGAGGCTGGGGATTTTATAATGAAATGCCGTTTATTTAGCTCACAGTTTTGGACAGAAAGTCCAAACAGCATAACTCTGGTGAAGACAGCGGTGGCTCTATCACATGATGGATAAAATCATAGCAGGAATACACACCAGAGGGGACAGTTACATAGATGGGAAAATGATGTGGAGTGGTCCGGTCCTGCTCTTACAAGAATCTTCTCATGCGAACTAATGAGAGGCTGGGGAGAACTAAATCAATTCCTTCCAGTAGCAATGTCCCCAAATGACTGGCAGTCCTCCCAGGAGAGGTTACCTCTCAGCCTGCTACCTTCTCAACATTACCATGCTTCTGGCCATGAACCCTTGAGGGAGAAACCATGTCCAAACCATAGCAAAGGCTACCCTTCTCCAGGACGACCTGCATCTTAAATAATGACACCTAAAATGCCCTATTTCTAAGAACATTCTCTCCTCATTCAGTACAATCTGCTAGGACTTCAACAGATGAATTTCACGGGACACAGTTCAACCCACAAACAACGTATCTGTGTTAAAGGAGTCGTTCAGGTGGTGTGGAGGCACAGAATTACCCACAATGCTCTGGGCCAGGCTTTATGAGTTGGCCAAGCTTTCCTCTCCTGTCTCTTGCATGTTGCAGAGCACAGCACGCAATAAATGAATGAGTACTTGTTGGTGGTTGATTAATGGTACATTTTACACTAAAATTTAAAAATGTGTGTGCTATCCTGTGGAGGTAGTTTGGGATTTGTTCGTGTGCCAGCAACAGATCTCATGCCTAGCAGATAGGAAAGGCTTAAATCATTTCAGGGTCTGATATGATTAGTAACTGTTCCCAGAGACCATGTGGAAGGAAAATAGCTAGCTGGCATCTAAGGCAGAGTCGACCCCCTTTGTCTCCGGGCCTGGGTCCCAGAGGCAGCAGAGTGGAGAAACTCAGGCAAGGTTGGCAAGAGGTCACATCTGTGGAAGATTCGAGAAGAGATGCTTGTGAAAGAGCAGCAGAGAAGATGCATCGGTCCAGGCCTCGGGGCAGCTCACTCCCCCCACCTTGCCCAGCCTGGGGACACGCAGCTGCCCTGTCCAAGCTCAGAGGGGGCAAATTCCCCGACATCAGAGAGGCAGCCCTGGGCCGCTAAACGGAAGCCTGGCCAGCGAGGAAGCAGCTGGTCTTGGCAAACAAAAAATAATGCCCCAGGCAAAAACAAAGCAAGAGGGAGCCTGGAAGAGCTTCATCCTGAGAAGCCCCTCCTTCCCTAAGCCAATGTTTTAGACCAATATCAAATTCTAAGCTTATTCGGGAAGCATCGAAGCAAATTCCTCCAGTCTAAATTCTTGTGATTAGGAATTCCTAGAAGGCTTCTCCTTTCAAGACACTCGACGGTTTTTTTCCAATAGTACGTCCATGTTGTAGCCAGCTATTTTGTCGGCAGTGTTCTTTCTCAGTCTAACATGGACAGCGGTAAGATCCTGTGGGATTTTGTGAGGATCTGTGTTATACAGAATTGTGTTTTTAGCTATTGTTAATTGTGTTGCTTCTTTCTTATCTCGTGAAATGAGCTACTAATGACAAGCTACCTTTCACTGTTGAAAATTATATTTATGTATACACATACAAACACAGTAGTCCTGTGAAATGTATGTTTAATTCAAGCATTCGTTTCCCAGTTTCCCACTGTGGCTAGAAAGTCATGAACCTGAAATTAGCTGTGCATAATAGATCTTCTGACAGGAACCAAAGTCAAGTGAAATTTTCAAAGAAAGATCTAGTCATAAAGTCAAAACCAGAAGCTGTGTCATTCTTATTGACCATAATAATAGCTAAACTTGATCAGTGCGTAATTATGACACTTCAGATAGTATATTTCCTATTTTGAAACTACCTCAACTCAATTCCTCACAAATCCTCACAAAATCCCACATGATCTTTCAATTCCACTTAAAAATTATTGCTTAAGCCAGGTGTGGTAGTGCACGTCTAATCTAAATATTTGGAAGGCTGTGGCAAAAGATGACATGTTCATATCTAATTTGGATTTATACTGAATTCAGTGCCTACCCCTTTTTCAAACAAAGTTATTGCCTAGCAAGTGTGTAGCCTGCATGTGCTCCCCACAAGTATCAGGAAGAGTTGGGATTCAAACTCTACTCTAACTCTGCCTTAGTTTATTTCTTCATTTCTGTGACAAAACACTCTGACCACTACCAACTTGGGGAGGAAAGGGTTTATTCAGCTTACATCTCCCAGGTCGCAGTTCATCAGGGAGCCCAAGGTAGGAACTCAGGGCAGGAACCTGGAAGCAGGAGCTGGAGCACAGACCATA
>NW_008350388.1:2905575-2967636 GCF_000622305.1 Nannospalax galili
AGCCTGCTTTCTTATGCAACACAGGCCCACCTGCCCAGGGGTGGCACCACCCACAGTGGACTGGGCCCTCCCATATCACTCATCAAGAAAATGCCCCTCAGACATGGCCACAGGCCAGCCCAATAGAGGCAATTCCCCAACTGAGGCTCCCTCAACCCTGGTGTGTCAAGTTGACACTAAAGCTGTCCAGCACAAACTCTGAACCCTAAACTTACTCTACCATCCTGCTCAGATGAAATAAAAAGGAAAAAATATAAAATACCAGCAAAAGATTAAGAGTTCTAGAAAGATACCGTCGGTATTTGTTTCTATAAAACTGATTTATAAAGTAACTTCCAGAAAAAAAAAAAGACCTTGCACTGTTTCAAAGGAAGTTCTAGAAGCACTTGGAGACTTGTAAAGATAAAAATTACATGATAACCTTTTATGCAACAGGCTTATTGAACACAACATTACATTAGTGATGCTATCCTAAGAAAAACTAGTCATGCTGGGCTAAATTTTCCAGAATGCAATTTGAGTCCACAGTAAGGTGTATTATAAAATGAATGGAATGCTGTGGTTCAAACACAGCCCTCTGAATGGTCCATCTGTGGACCTTATCTCACCAACTCTCATTAAACAGTGATTTCATTTCTCGACATCATCAAGATCTCCACTCCTGGGTAGTCGTTCAACTACCTGGTTGGTCTCACAACACATGCAAATATGAATTAAAGGCAGCCATGCCACAAGACTACAGAGAGTTTGTTGATACCCTTCCCAGTGTGAGGCATAGGTCCCAGCAATCACAAATGGGAAAAAGGACTTGGTGGTCCCAGTAGGCTTTCTTTTTATTACCCCCCAAGGCATCATTTGGATGGTGGCAGTCACACGAACATGGATTGCATGCACATATAGGCACACACAAGCTTACAGACCTAAGTGACTTCATCTGCTCTCCACATCCCATGCACCTGTAAGGTTAAAGATATGTTTGGCTCCACAAAAATAAAATTCTAAACCTTTAGCTACTTTGGCACAGATTCTCATTACTCCCCAGTCAGACTTATAAAAGAAGGTATGGTCCCCTCATTTTCCAGATGGGCAAATTAGAGTGTGAAATGTAACAACTTGTGAAGCACTAAGAATCAAAGGCAGAACACAGAAGTGGAGTTTTTCTGTTCTCTGACCTCCTGTGATATGTAGTTTTCACGTCTCTCACAGCCCGCAGTAGTTTCCAGAACGCCATCGGGGACTACTCCTGGTTCTTTTTCAGGTCCCCACCATACTTGGCAAGGAGCCCTCCAAGGTTAATGATGAGCTTGTAGCAACAGAGCAAGCAAGATATAGAGATGTTGGACAAATATGGGGAGCACTGGCGACTGTGACTGTCACCTGGGTTAACAGCTGGGCACTAATACTTTTTTTTTAATGGAACCATAGCTTTCACTGAAGGGTAACATTCGCCATGAGTAAAAGACAAAGCAAATAAGAGAAAGAGAAGATATATACCTATGGTAGTTAATAAAGGAGCTAGTGAGAGCTCATTGATGGGGGAGAGCTCACCATTTCAGTTCCTGGGTGCCTTATAGCCCTAACCACTAATTCCAATATGTTGCCACCTGGAAAGAAATCTGATGGGAGTTACCTATCCATTGGCTTAGATTACTCTGAGTCTAAGTAGGCAGATAGAGATCTAAACAGATCCTGAACTACCCAGGGAAGAGGCAAGGTTGACAGGTATTCTTTATCCTGTGTTACAGGCCAGGGCTGCAAATATCAAATGCCTGTCACAGAATGAGCTATTTTGAAGTCTTCAGCCATGCGAAGCACCAGGTAACTAGAGCCTGAACCAATATCATAAGGGCCAGAAGAACTGCCCAGCAGAGCCCAGGCAACCCACTGAATCAGAGTAACAAAATTGTAGGCTGTTTTAAGCCATTGAGTTTTGAGGTACTTTATTATGAAGCAGTAGATAAAACAGAACTCCAAGGCTGCTAGCCAAATGAGACAAGCTTTGGGGCAGGAAAGGGTTTTGTGAAGAGGAATACAGTATTTTGCTTATGGAAATATACAAATTATTCTGAGTAGAGTGGAAACTAAAGGTATTACCCTCCAAAGACAGACCCCAGTGAATGATCACTTGATATCCACGACCTTCTGCAGTCACATTTCAGAGAGAAATTGTGACTAAGAGAATGCAGCAAAAGTTACTCAATATGACTTCCAATCTTGGGAACTTTACAGATTTTGCTCTGCAAGAAACCATCCTCTGTAACAAGCCCAAGTCCATTATGAACAATAGGAGAAGCCCATGGAAAAAAAGAAAATAGCCAGGCAGGCCTTAGCTATGGCAGCCTTCTGAGCTGAATTGCCTAGCGCAATCATGAAGAACTATTTGGGGTCCTGCCCAGCTTAGTTTTCAAATGACTCCAGCCTCTATTATATCTAACTTCACACACATGACTCACCTCAAGCAAGAATCCTTCAGCTGAGCCTAAATCTGTACAGATGATATTCAGTTGTTTTGAATCCCAATAAATTTAGGTTGGTTTGTTCCACTGCAGTGGATATTGGTAGTATTAAATTTGTACACTGTAAATATCTCAAAGCTTCTGGTTCTTTATATAAGAACGACATTGACTGCTTGTGGCAAATACAGAATCTGGCATAACCTCCAAATGCCCAAAATGTCAACATTCTTATACAGACTCAGAAAAAAAGGGGAAAAAGATAAAAAGAATGGCATTCTACCGTTTATCAATATTATTTATGGTATCAATGAACAATTTCAACTATAGCCCCAAAAATGGAGCAGAGAGACATTTGAGTTAAACAATTAACTAGTCCAAGACAGCCTGGACTTTGATGGAGTTAAGGTGTCAACAGTGGCACCAGCCCTGGAAAAGGACAAAATCATTAAGCCATGAACTTCAAGTACCTACTTACTAGATATTCCCTCTGCCTACCTTTTGGACTGCAAGCCCAATGAACTAGACAACATCAAAGAAGTGCCGATATGACATAGAAGTCTGTGCTGTACTGGGTAGCTGACAGATGCAGCAGCTGTGGAAAATAGCTGCTAGGGTCTCAGAGGGAAGGGAAGTGAGTTTAGGAAACCAGATCCAGCAGTGCAGGACTCAGGACCATGGGACTCCACACAGCGGCAGAGAATGCAACTTCAGCTGGGTCTGGGTTATCACATACTGACATTTACACAGCTCTTCATCTCTTTCTCACATGCCTTCTCTCAGTGGTACCACTGTGTGGTACCATCCTCTATGGTGGTTTGAATGAAAAATATCCCCCATAGGCTTCATGCATTTGAACACTTGGTGGCACTATTTAGGAAGGTTATGAAATGTTTAGGCCATGGAGCCTCGACAGAAGAAATCTGTCACTAGAGGCAGGCTTGGAGATTTTATAGTCATACCCCACTTCCAGATTGCTTTCTCTGCTTCCTGTCTGTGGATGGAATTGTGATCTCTGTTTCCTGCTCTGGCTGCCTCCTGGCATGACTCCCCTGCCATTATGGACCAGCCCTCTGGAACCATGAGTCAAAATGAATTCTTCCTTATATAAATTATCTTGGTCACAGTATTTTATTACAGCAACAAAAAGTAACTAATACAACCATCATTTCCTCAGACAATATTGCTATCGAGATTTCACACATGCCATGGTTACGGCCTTTATTAAATGTATTACCACATGTAATTTAATTCTGCATCCACACATTAAAGCACAGCATATGCTGACCTGATTCTGAAACCTTGAAAACTTACTAGGTGGGAGTGTTTGGATAAATTACTTCATCTCTCTGAACCTCAGTTTCCCCACTGACAAAATAGGGATAATACCGGTGCCTACATCATAGGATCACTGAGAATATTTCATGCACGAGGCTTTCTAGAACACTGACTACACTAGAGTATTAGTACTATGTTGCAAATGTTTGTGTTCTCCTAAAATTCATGTTGAAATTTAATCCCTGTTGTAGTGTGAGAAATTCAGGTGTTAAATGGGTCTTGGGAGCTCTACTCCCATTAATAAGGTAAAAAGAGTGAGGGAATTGGCTCATCACCTACCATGTGAAGAAACAACTAGAATTTTCCATGTATAAAAATTGCCCCAAACTGAGTGTGGTGACACAGGCCTGTAATCTCAGCACTTGGGAGGTAGAGGCAGGACAATCAGGAGTTGAAGGTCTTCCTCCACTATGTAGCAAGTTCAAAGCCAGCTTGAGCTACACATAAGACCTTGTCACAAAATAAAAAGAAAGCAAGAAACCAAGCAAGAGACGGAGAATGTGAGAGGAAGAGGATGGGAAGGATGGAAGAAGGGAGAGAGGAAATGAAGGAAGGTAGGAGGGAAAGAAAGAAAGGAGGGAGAAAGGAGAGAGAGGGAGGGGGAGGGAAGGAGAGCGAGAGAGAGGGAGGGAGAGAGGGATAAAGGGAGGGAGAGAGGGAAGGAGGGAGGGAGGGAGGGGAAGAGGGATAAAGGGAGGGAGGGAGAGAGGGGGAGAGGGAGGGAGAGAGACTGTGCCACCACCAACACCCTCAGGTGAAGAGTCTAGCTTCCCTCAGTACACAAGCTCAAAGCTCAAAGTCATTCACTAACAAGCCCTTCCTGAGGGAGCAGGAGAGGGAGGGAGGGAGGGAGGGAGGGAAAGATAGGCCCTTCCTGAAAGACCACAAATCTTGCCCTGACTTAGTCTTAGACTTCTCAGCTTTCATAACCGTAAGCAATACAGTTCTATTGTTTATAAATGACCAGTCTGTTATTTTGTTACAGCAGATACAATATCCCAAGATAACTAGATATTACATTATTCTTGAGGAACAATGTATTTTCCTTCCCTCTTCCTCCTTCAGGAAGTTACAAGTGCTAAACTAACGTGATCGAAAGATAAAGGGATCCTTGTTAGCCTAATTCACCCCCAGGATTATTAGTGTAAGCCCTCTAAGGATGTGATTATTTTACAGATACTTCATCTTAAGGACAGCACTCTAAAGATACATTTTCCCCCTCTCTCCTCCTTCCAACCTCTCTCAGGAAAGAAGTAACAAGAGACAGAGTGAGGAAGTGAGCCCCTCAGGACTGAACCAAAGAGAAGGTGTGGGACACAAGAAAGATGCCTTCCCTGGAGAGGAAAGAAACAGGGGCTCAGAGAAGGAAACAACCCCTCTACCTACAGTGAGCCCATTCAGGGAAACAAACAAACAGAGCGAGAGCAATAGGACAGAAAGCCAATCCACTTGTGTCAGTCAGCTTTTCATTGCTGTGACAAAATAACTGAGGAAATCACCTTAAAGGAGGAATATTTATTTTGGGTTATGACTCAAGCTCATGGTGATTTGGCTCCACTGCTTCTGGGCCAGAGGTGAGACAGAACATCGTGGTAGGGAGCACATGGTACAGCAGAGCTGTTCTCCTCAAGGTGGCTAGAGATCAAAAAGAGAGGAAGGGGCCAATATACCCTTCAAGGACATGCTCCCAATGACCTACTTCCTCCAACTAGACCCCACTTCCTAAAGGTTCCACAACATCCCAATGGCGCCACCAGGTGAGGAACAAGGCTTCGACACATGAGCCTTGGCAGGTCCAAATTATGCCACCCAACCTCTACATCCCCTTGAGGTCTCCAAAATGGTTTGAAATGTGTTATCTAACTCTTGATTTTGTTTTGTTGCATTTCATTTTGTTTTTCTTCACCCAGTGTAAAGTACAAATCATTTCCAGACCACAGGCTTAATCTGAGGGAATACAAGGATGCTTCCTCACTGTCATCTACTCCAGTGAAGTCAGACATTCCTGACCAGCCTTCTTCTGGAGCCCAACCATGCTTGGTTAAAATGGGCTGCACCAGCCAAGCGTCCCTTTTTGTCCTTCACACCACCAAACCTCAGACCAGCCACACTTGGGAAAAAGCCGTAACCCACAGGAACTTAGTGACTAATACTGAAGCTATTGTTGGGCCGAGGTTCCCACCCTGCTGTCAGCCGCTGCTGGTCAAGCTTGCCTTAAACTTTCTCTGTGTCTGTACTCAGCTCCTGCTGGGCCAGCAGGTTCCTCGTACACACACCTGGGATGTGCACATCCATTAGCCTTCCTCTAGGCCTCTTTCTCTTATCTGTGCCACGAAAGATTCCACACTTTGTGCCTTCAAGAGACGAGGCTCTTCATTACCAAGCAGCAACTGGAAGAAATGAAGAATATTAGAATTAGGTTCCTCACACTGGAACAGTGATTTGGAATCGACAAAGACTTTCACCTTGTTTCATTTGGCTCCCTCAATGGGTGTGGTTGTCCTTTTTATAGATGAGAGAACTAAGATGAGGAAAGACTGAATGACCTGCCCAAGGTCATGCATATCATCCAAGGTTATAGTCTGCATATAGTACAACAGGACTCAGAATAGACTGCTAAAAACTAACAGCCAAATAATCCACAGGGATCCCGCACCCAGCATTCTGTTAATGCTACCACTGCTGAAGTCAACACCTCAGTTCTTTCCAGAACAACCAACCGACAAGCCACTTTCTGGTTATAATTGCATTATTTCTCTATTAAAATCTTATGGCAGCCAGGTGTGGCAACATACACCTCTAATTCCAGCTCAGGAGACAGAGGCAGGCTGATGTCTGGAAGATCAAGGCCAGCCTGGCCTACACAGCAACTTCTGGATAGCTGGGGCTACAGGGACACCCTTTCTAAAAACAAAAACAAAAAATAGGCAGTGACGAGGCAACAGCAAGTCTACCCAGTGTCCAGACAGGAGGTCTTCAATGTCATTCTTCAGTAAATGAGTTCAAGACTCTCTGTAATAACTGATTTCAGAGCTGAGGCCAGGAAAATGCCATTTGTGTCTAGGGCATTTTATAATGCCAGAAACTAAAGGAAGTACTCAGACACACAAAGATATGTGCACACTACAATGACAGGGGCATGTCCACACAACACAGGAGATAGCCTAAGGGGAATTCCCATTGCCAGAGCAATTGGACAGACAAAATAAATAACAACTGTACTTTCAAAATTCAAAGAATGCCCAAAGAATTAAATCCATGAATCTATGTTGGTATGTAAGTGACTGAATTCGTAAATAAGTGCAGGGAAAGGGATAAATCTTTTTACAGCAGAATTCCTGACAAAAAAATGTAAAAAAGAATGAGAATATAGGGATCACCGTTAGAACAGTACTGACTGCTGCAGGCAAATCTTACTGATGAATATTAAATCAGAAGATGAAATGTTAAAGAGAAACAAGATGTTTGCATAACCTCAAATTATCTCCTCTATAGCAGTTATTAATTACTGTGGAGGTTTTAACATATGTCCAGCAATTCTTTGATATTTCTCTCTGCAGGAAGTAGAGCTTAATTCCCCTCCCTTGGAGTATGGACTTAGTGACTTGCTTCTAAAGAATGAAGTATGAGAAAGAAAAAGACTAACGGTGTAGCGAGATGTGACAGGTTCAACCCCAACCAAGTAGTAAAGGTTAACATCACATAACAAATGCCGATCTTGTCCTCTAACACATTCTTCCTCTAACACAGTCTACTGAAAGAACACTTACTTGACCTCCTGTGCTGGTTCATCTTCTTGTCAACCTGACTGGACTTGGAATCACCTAGGAGGTACACCTCTGAGTGTGCCCTTGAGGGCACTTCAGGAGAGATTTCACTGAAGATGGAAGACCTATCCTGAATGTGGGTGGTACAATCTTGTGGGCTGGGGCTCTGGATTGGAGAAAAGGGAGACAGTCGTACAAGCAGCAGTATTCCCCTTTCTCTGTTTCCCAATCTACCTAAATGTAAGTCCCATCATGCTCCTGCCACCACGGCTTCCTGTCACTCATGCTCTAGACTGAAAAAAAAAATACATTAGAAGAGAGAGAAGTGAGCTGAGCACAGCCATCATCTCTCTTTGCTTCCTGACTGTAGACACAATGGAAGCAGCTACCTCACACGCCTGCTGCCACAGCTAAAGCCTCTCTCACCATCACACCTTCCCCACCATGAAGGAATGTACCCCCAGCCTGTGAGACAAAATAAATCCTTCTTCCCTTCAGTTGCTTTTGTGAGGTATTTTGTCACAGTAACGAAAAGCGTGACTAAGACAGTTCCAAAGTTCTACAGTCTTATTTCAATTTCACAGAACAGTATTAGAACAGCCCAATCAGGAGGCGTTCTGTAGTGACCCACATTTAAAGAAAGTGTCAAGTCATGGACAAGGAAAGGCTGAAGGATTGTCACAGATTTAAGGAGAATAAAGAGATGTTCCAGCTAAATGCAGCACAAGGTCCTGAATTTGATTCTGGAACCCAAAATGGACAAAGATGGGGAAATTCACAGAATGTTTAGCTTTGTTGCAAAGTCAAACAAAACCTTCCAGTGTCTAGACAACAAACACAAAGCCATGAGGAAGATACACAAGACTCTTCCAAACAGAGGCTCAGATGCTTCTTCCACTCCACTCCCCAGCAACCACTCTGTCTCCTTCTCCAGCCATCTGATACTGAGTGCCCTGAAGCCAAGCCACATGCAGCTGACACCCTCTGCCCTGCTCTTCCTTATCCTCTGCCCAGACATCCTTATCCCATATGTTCTTGATAAATAACTGTTTATCTGGTATCTTTTAAAGACTCAGTTCAAGAATTGTCATTGATGAGAACTTTTCTGACCATCTCGACATCCCGTGGCCAGTCTTTCTCCCTCACCGTCCTCTCTTCACTGACACTAGCAATCTCATACCTACAATCTGTCAGCATCTGTCACATTCTAGTATATTTCTTTAAGTTGCTATGTCTTTGGGAGAAGACTAATCTTATTTATCTCATATATAGACTCAGAGCTTAGTATATGCTGTATCCATATTGAATAAATGAATGAGCTAAGTGAATTAATGAATGAGTAGTTAACAAACCCACACTAGAGGAATCTATCAGCTAGAAATGAAAGATAACTAAAATATCTTAGCTCTATGTTTGAAGAAAACTTGGTCAAAAAATTTCAAATGCTTTACAAGGCATGGAAGTCAATTCTAAAAGCTCAAGGCGGGTTCAGCAGACAAGTTATAAACAGAAAAGGCCTGAAGGCAGTGAATGAGCCTCAGGAAGGGTCCAGGCCCTGGGGCTCACCTCTGGACTTTTCTTCCTGGTCACTCAAGCAATAAATGCAAATGCCCTCATACAGACCCACATGTACCTGCCTTTAAATTTGCAGTCTTCAATGCACATAAATCTATCCTTTAGGGTATTATACAATTCAAAATTTCCAATCAATTTAATTACTTGCTATCATCCTTACAGTCAAAACTGTTCTATGGGGGAACAGAGAGATGGCTCAGCTGTTAAAAGCACTGACTGCTCTTCCAGAGGACCAAGGTTGGATTCCCAGCACCCACATGGTAGCCAACGACCCTACAAAACTCTAGTTTCAGGGGCTCCAACATCCTCTTCTTGCTGTCACAATCATTTCACATACATGGTATCTTTTTGTGAATCTGTGTTCCTTCCTATGGTGTAAGTATTCAGTCTGTCCTAGTTTGTTTCTCATTGCTATGACAAAATACTCTGACCAATACCAACTTGGGGAGGAAAGGGTTTATTCAGCTTACATCTCCCAGGTTGCAGTTCATCAGGGAGCCCAAGGTAGGAACTCAGGGCAGGAACCTGGAAGCAGGAGCTGGAGCACAGGCCATGGAGGAATGCTGCTTACTGGCTTGCTCCCTTGGCCCCTGGTCAGCCTGCTTTCTTATGCAACACAGACCCACCTGCCCAGGGGTGGCACACCCCCCAGCGGGCTGGGCCCTCCCACATCACTCATCAAGAAGATGCCCTTCAGGCATGGCCACAGGCCAGTCCAATAGAGGCAATTCCCTGATTGAGGCTCCCTCAACCCAGGTGTGTCAAGTTGACACTAAAGCTATCCAGCACACAGTCATAACTTCATTAATTGCATATTTTACACTTTCATTTGAATCTTGGTGCAGGTGGCTTGAGTTGCCTCTCTTCACACATGACCTTAGCAAACAAACAACACACACACACAAAAACAAAAATAGGCACATATGGATAGTGTCTTATGCTAACCCAGGCTTCTCTATACATTGTGACCATGGATTAGAAAATTTCATTGATTTATCATCACTAAATTAATCTATTAAGTGCTTTCCCTTGCATACATTAAAATCACAATGCTTGAATTGTGGTGGGCCCCACAAGTCTTAAGATGGTGTTTCTAATCAGAGGCGGACAAACAGAGGAGACTGTAGTTATCCCTTTAAAAGATGATCAACACTGCTGGGCATAGTGGTACATACCTTTAGTCCTGGAAGCAGAAGCAGGTGGATCTCTGTGAGTTCAAGGGCAGCCTGGTCTACACAGCAAGTTCCAGGCCAGTTGGGGCTACAGGGAGACCCTGTCTCAAAAAGACCAAAAAAAAAAAAGACAATCAATACTGAAAAAATATGGTTGAAACTCAGCTTCAAAGGATCCCCATCCCTCGGGAGTTTATTTGTGCACTGTTTGATTTTTTGTGAACATTCTTTAACAGGCATTCTCTACTAAGTCTTTGTCTGACATTTCGTACAATTCACTCTCTTTGGAATCCATTACTGTGGGACTAATAATTTTCAGAGGAGTCACATTGTCTTGATCTTTTTGCATGTGTTTCTTGTATTTCTGCATTGAGATTTTTGCATCTGGGATCATGTTGTTGGTTGGATTTTTTTTTAATTAACCTATTTTTCCTGTTGAAGTTTTGAAATGCGCTAGGCAGACTAGATTGTAGTAGAGTTGAGGTATCATACTTCCCCTCTGGACAGGGATAGTAATTGAGTACCTAAACTCACCCCATACTCAGGTTACTAGGCATGATGTCTAGCATCACTCCAAGAGTAGAATAGTAACTATAAAAGCAGTCTCACCTGACAGGCAGCCTTACTGTTTAAGTACAGTAACAGCTAAGAACAAGTATCCCTTTGACTCCAGTTGCTTTGGGAGAATAAAAGAGCAAGGCTAGCATGTTGTATAGTTGGGTATTAACTACTAAGCGTAGGCATGGAAAAAATGTAAGCTGGGTGAAACTAGGAGTTATGGTACAGTAATGAAGAAATAATAGAGTAAGGACAGGTATCTACAAGGGGAAGAGGGGATATTGTAGGGTAACTGGAGCTTGAAGATTATGAAAGCTGTAGAATATTATAATTAAGACTCATAGAGGGGGCTGGAGAGTTAGCATTTGCTGCTCTTACAGAGGACCTGGATTTGGTTCCTAGCACTCACATGGTGACTCACAACTGTCTGTAACCCCAGTTTCAGGGGATATGACACCCTCTTCTGGTCTCTACAGGCACCAGGCACACACAAGGTGCATATACATGCATGTAGGCATTCATATATACACATAAAACTTTAAAAATAAAGTAAATCTTTAAAAAAAAAACCCAACAAACCCCAACAAACATAAATTTGAAATAATTCCATGCATCCTATCAGAACACAATGCGATAAAGCTTAAAATTAACACCAAAGGAAATTCTAGTAACTATATGAACTTAGAGAGCTTAAACAACACATTCCTGAATGACGAATGGGTCAAAGAAGAGATTAAGAAAAAAAATTAAAATATTCCTGAAACTAAATGAAAAGGATAATACAACACAACAAAACCTCTGGGACATTTTAAAAGGCAGCTTTAAGAGGGAAGTTTATAGCTCTAAGTGCCTATATTTAAAAAAATCAGAAAGAGCACAAATAAATGACTTACAGCAATTCAAGACTCTGGAAAAGCAAGAACAAATGAAACCCAAGCCCCGCAGACAAAAAGAAATTAATGAAATAGAAATAAGGAAAATAATACAAAGACTCAATGGATCTAAGAGCTGGTTCTTTGAAAAGATAAACAAGATAGACAGACCCTTTGCCCAGTTAACCAAAAGAAGAAAAGAGAAAATACAAATCAACAAAATCTGACATGAAAGGTAAAACATAACAACAGACACCAAAAAGATCCAGAATATTATAAGGGAATACTTTTAAAATATATACGCTACTAAATTTGAAAACCTAAAAGAAATGGACGGATATTTTAAAACATGGGAACCATCAAAGCTAAACCAAGAAGAGATCAACAACTTAAACAAACACACAGGGAAACTGAAACAGTAATATGAAACCTCCCAACTGAAAAAAGCCAGGTCCAGATGGATTTATGGTAGAATTCTACCAGACATTTAAAGAAGACCTACAACCAGTAGTACTTAAATTCTTTAAAAAGATAGAAACAGAGGGAGAACTCTCAAACTCTTCTATGAAGCCAGCATCACTCTAATACCAAAACCAAATAAAGACACAACCCAAAGAAGAAAACTATAGACCCATATCCTTAATGAATGTAGATGCAAAAATCCTCAACAAAACATTCAAAAACCACATACAGACGTACATCAAAAAGATCATTCACCATAATCAAGTAGGCTTTATTCCAGAGATGCAGGGATGTTTCAATATACGAAAATCAATAAATGTCGTCAGTCATATAAATGGACTCAAAGCCAAAAACCACATCATCATCTCAATAGATGCAGAAAAGGCTTTTGACAAAATTCAACATGAATTCATGATAAAATTTCTAAAGGGAAATGGACTGGAGGGAACATACCTCAACATAATTAAACCTGGATACAACAAGCCCACAGCCAACATCATTCTAAATGGAAAAAAAAAAACTGGAAGCATTCCCATTAAAATCAGGAACCAGACAAGGATGTCCACTATCTTCATACATAGTGCATGAAACTTTTGCTAGAGCAATAAGACAAGAGAAGGAAATTAAAGTAGTACTAATTGGAAAAGAAGAGGTCAAATTATCCCTCTTTGAAGATAAATGATATTATACCTAAGAGATCCCAAAAATTCCACCAGAAAACTCCTAGAAATGATTAATACTTGCAGTAAAGTGACAGGTTACAAAATCAATCTACAAAAATCAGTAGCCTTTCTATATACCAATAACAAACAATCAGCGAAAGAGTACAGGGAAACCCTCCCATTTACAATAGCCACAAAAGAAATATCTAGGAATAAACTTGAAAAAAGACATTAAAAATCTCTACAATGAAAATTTTAAAACTTTGAAGAAAGAGATTGAGATAGAAGGACAGAAGATAGAAGGACATCCCATGTTCATGGATTGGAAGAATAAATATTGTGAAAATGATCACCCTGCCAAGAGCAATATACAGATTCAATGCAATCTGAATAAAAAACCCCATGACATTCTTCGCAGAATTAGAAAAAAAAAACCTGAAATTCATATGGAATGACAAAAGACCCCGGATGCCCAAATCACTCTTGGGCAAAAAGAGCAATGCTGGGGGGGGATCACCAGATCTCAAACTATATTACAGAGCTATAGTCATAAAGACAGCATGGTACTGACACAAAAACAGACACATAGATCAATGGAACACAACTGAAAACCCAAATATGAGTACATGCAATTTCAGTCACCTGATATTTGACAAAGGTGCCAAATATCTTACCTCACACTGGAGGAAAGACAGCATCTTCAACAAATGGTGCTGGTAAAACTGAATCTCCACCTGTAGAAGAATGAAACTAGACCCTTATCTTTCACCTTGCACAAAAGTCAACTCCAAATGGGTCAAAGATTTCAATGTGAAACCTGAAACTCTGAAACTACTGGAAGAAAACATACTACCCTACAGGACATAGGTGTAAGAACTTTCTAAATTGGACATCAGTTGCTCAGAAATTAAGGTCAACAATCAACAAGTGGAACCTCATTAGACTTCAAGCTTCTGTACAGCAAAAGAAACAACCAGGAAGTGAAGAGAAAACCCACAGAGTGGGAGAAAATCTTCACCAGTGACATATTTGACAGAGATTTGACATCCAGAATATATAAAGAACTCAAAAACAAAAAATCAAGAAAACAAACGACCCAGTTAAAAGATGGGCTAGGGAGCTGAACAGAGAGTTCTCAAAAGAAGAAATCAAGATGGCTAAGAAACACCTTTTAAAATGTTCAAAATTGTTAGTAATTAGGGAAATGCAAATTAAAGTCACTTTAAGATTTCATCTTACCCTATTCAGACTGGCTAAGATCAAGAGAACAAATGATACCAAATGCTAGAGAGGATGTAGGGAAAGAGGAACGCTCATCCACTGCTGGTGGGATTGCAGACTCATGAAAGCACTATAGGAAGCAGTGTGGAGAACTCTTAAAAGACTAAAAATGAACCTACCATTTGACCCAGTTATACCACTCCTTGGCATATACCCAAAGGATTCACCCTACTGCAAAGATACTTGTACATCCATGTTTGTTGCTGGTCTTTTCACAATAGCTAAGAGATGGAAGAAACCTAAGTGTTCTTCAACTGATGAGTGGATAACGAAAATGTGACAGTTACACAATGGAGTTCTACTCTGCAGTAAACAAAGATGAAATCGTGAGATTTGCAGATAAATGAATGGAACTAGAAACTGTTATACTAAGTGAAGTAACTCAAACTCAGAAAAACAAAAGGCATATGCTCTCCCTCATTCGTGGATCCTAGCACCAAATCCTTATATGTGAGTGTATATATCCTGATGTAACTGCAAGAGCCAAGAAGATGGAAAGAAACCATGGAAGTAAAGGGAAAGAAGGAGAGAGAGAGAGAGAGAGAGAGAGAGAGAGAGAGAGAATATGAAACAAGTATTACCATGAATGAAATGGGGAAAACAGGGGTATTTTAACTGGGGATGGAGGAAGTGGGAGAGAGAGAGAGAGAGAGAGAGAGAGAGAGAGAGAAAATAAATAATGCTCAGCTGATATGAAAGCCCAGAGGGAAACGTGTTAGTTTGAAAGCCTACTGAAAAAAAATACACATATAATATCTGTACATGAGTGCATGTGTTAAGGCTATACAACAAGTAACAGTGCCAGACAAGAGAAACCTCCCTTAGAGTTCTTGGTCAGGGTAGTCCAAGAGACTCCCAAAATAACACAGGATATTGCCACAGGCCTTTATTATCTCCCAGAATTTAAAGGTAAGACCCTATTACTGAAGATGGGACATACTGCAGACACAGGACTTGGATTAATGGAGCTGGAACTGACCTAGAAGCTTCCTTCCTGAAGACTAGCTCTCTTAGTTTTAGAGGACACTATGAAGCTGCTACAGGAGAAAAATCAATCAGTAAGCCAACCCCCAGCTTTAAAACCTAATAACCATAACAATGACTGACACAGCAAACTATACTGGGGCAGTAGTGGCGCTTTGATCTTGGGGTAATCAACAGCCACCTAATTGAACCTAAAGCCCATTCAATGGTAGGGAACTCATGTGTGGTACTGTAAACATAGCCAAATACATGTGGCTGGAGAGATCATAGATCTTAGAGAAAACCCCAAGGCTGTCAAATCCTTAGGCAAATGTAATTCTTTACTTTGTGCTAAATATGGATCCTTATATTTACAGAGAAGTATGTCAGACACCTCTCATCAAAGAAGTTTTTTTTGCAACAGGCAGAGACTATTTGATTGTCTATGAAATGCCCAACCCTAACTAACACATCTACAATGGAACCTCTACACCTAAGGCTAATAGAACACAGTGGAACAAGGGATAGAGAGAACACAAATGCATCTCTAAACTCTCATCAATTAAGCTCCCTCATGCAATAGAGGGCAATGAACCCTGATCCCCAGGGCTCAGGGACCATTGTGGAAGATAAAGAGGAAAAACTGTAAAAGCCAAGGGAGGAGGTGCATGACCACATTGAAATAGAGTCTTACAGGCTCCTGGGATCTCACAAGAATTTACAGCAATGGTGACAGCGTGCATAAGACCCATGCAAACTCAGGCAGACAAAAACTCAGCATAGAACTGTGGAAATGGGTAGCGGGCCTCAATCTTAGCAGAACTATTGGGCAGATGATTACTGCTGGGTGAGGAAGAGCTGATCTTCTTAAAGGAAGTGACTCTAGATAGACTGACTAGACCTCAATGGATAAACTTGCATTGAGGGATGTCTGGGGACACTAACTTAACTCAATAGGCCTTAACATAAAGGAGAGAATGCATGAAATCCAATATGGGGAAATGGGGAAGGGGGTGTTATGGGAGGGTGCCAATGGAGAAGGGGGTATAAAGATGATTAAGATGTGTATGAAATACACAAAAATTCAATTAAAAAAGGAAATTTAAAAAAAATTGAGACTATAATAAATAGTATACAGAGGAAAAGACAGGGAGGTAGAAAAAGAAAACACTGAAGTAGGTATGAGAGGAAAGTTGAACTGTAAAATTCAAATTATTTTATCATCAGTTAAAATCTCCCCCTCGCTTGTAGTGTCTACTACCCCTCCCTTCTTTGAGAGTCTTATATAATTAGCTGCTGGTGAAGGAGCTGTCAGCCTGTGGCTGTCTGCAGCTCCAACCTATTCGGCCACATTTGTCAGTATGCGGTGTATCTGGTGATCAAATAGGTTGCCTAGGAGTTTGCCAGCCTTTGGCATGGAATGTCACTTCAGAGTACTTGCCATCTGTTTTTGCTTCTAGAGAGGTTTGGTTTCCCTTTTGTTTGTGAATCCAGAATGGTGAAATGGCGGGTTATTCCTCTTCCCCACCCTTTATGTTCAGTTCTCTAGGTTACAGTCTGTTATTTTCCTTCTAAATCTAATGTTCAGTATTTCTGAATTTTTTATTATTTAGTATTTCTATATACTTATTCCTGTATTATTTCTGTATAGGGTCTCTCTATAGCCACAGCTGGCCTGGAACTCACTTTGAAGACCAGGCTGGCCTCAAACTCACAGAGATCTGCCTGCGTCTGTTGGGATTAAAGGGGTGTGCCACCACACAGACTTGCCCCCTCTGCCATTTTTCAGAAGTTATTCTTTTCTGTTGAGGGACATTTTATTACTGATTGAACCTCGTCATTCATTATTGGTCTATTTAGGTTTCCTGTCTTTGTGACCTCATTTTGGCAGGTTGTAGCTGCCTAGAAATGCATAAGAAGGAGATTCTGTGAGATGACAGTGTAGAAGACACTTCAGTAGGAAGCTCAGTTTGGGTGTGAAGAAGAAAGGGTAGAGGAGGAGCCTTCCAAAGCAACCAAGAGGGCACCGTGCAAGCTACAGAGAAGTCCAGAGCCAGCTTCCAGAGTCTCAATTCTGCCTCTCCCCAGCTGTGTGACTTTGGAGAAATTACTTCACCTTTAGGTGCCTCAGATTCATCAGCTGTAACTGAGGATGATGATAGTCTCTACTACAATTCTCTGAAGATAACAAAAATCAAATATTTTAAAATGATCTAAAACATGTAAAGAGCTGGGGCGGTATCTCGGTCAGTAAAGTGTTTACCTTGCTAGCATGAGGGCCTGAATTCCATCCATAAGACCCAAGTAGAAAAGGCAGGCACCGTGGCAAGCACTTGTAATCGTAGGGCTCAATGGCCAGCCAGCCTAGCCTCCTCCATGAGTTCCAGGCTAGTAAGAGGCTCTGTCTCAAAAACAAAATGAATGACACCTGAGGAACAACACCTGAGGTTGCCTTCGGGCTTCCACATGTCTACACCCACACACATAAGCATACATGAACACACACACAGACACACATATTTAAAAACAACCTATACAGCACTGAGAATAGTGCTTAGCCCCCAGCAAACAGCAGCAAGTGTAAACGTTGTCATTGGTGTTGCTATTGCTGTTATGCAAAAAATCAACACTGGTAGCCTTGAGGGGAGCTAAATCCCTTCAGAAACCACTCTGGCTGAGAATGGAGACATTAGCTCAGAGGATATATTATAGTAAGGCATTTTATATATACCATTAGGATATGAGGTCTCCCATTCATCTTCCCTGTTGCCTAAAAATGTATTTCCCTGGCTACCTTCAAGTACCCAGACCTCCTAATACACCCACACTTACATTCCTAACCCTACTTTATTTGAATGCAAATGAAATTTCTTTGGGGATACTTACTGATTGAAAGGGGATTTTAAAATCATTTTTTAAGCAGAGAAACACTGTTGAAAATGCACTGAAAGAGTCAGAAGCCTCCAGGAGAGACACTTTCCAGAAGACATTGCTCTAAATATTATATAATCTGGGCATCTAGGGATGAAAATAAATCCCAGGCACATTTGCCTCTTACCTTCCTCAGACAAGGGCATTGCCAAAGCTCTCAGCCACCATTTCCCCATCTTCAGAGTAAAGATAAAAGTATAAACATTACTCCAATAGGAATTGTTCTTGTTTAAAAGAAAAAGGAGCAAGGGAAAAACAAGTAAATAAAAAAAAGAGAGAGAATGCATATTTGGAAGCTATTACGCATTATTAGATCAGAGAGGAGGTGGGATGATGGGACTCAACACCGAAGGCAAAGGAGTTGGAAATTAAGAACGCTGTCTTCTCCACAACTGAGCCACAACTAGACTTGGAACCAATTTTTGTATCTTTATATGTCTTGGTTTAGCCTGTGATATGACAAAGCTTCCCCAGTGCCTTGGAAGTTGAGGAAATGCATCATTTTTGTTCACTGGTTCTGATCGTTTGATCAGAGGACCACAATGATGAACATGGCAATAATCAGTGCTGATGTGCTGCCGTGGTCAAGGTGCTGACAGACACGGCCACTCTTCATGGTCCTGTTTTCACTGCATTGAGCTACCGCTGGTAGTGTCTGTTGGCCCCAGGGTATTTGTTATAAAAAAGCCACCTCCTGAAGAAACTTTACCATAGCTATTTTAAAGGGTTTCAAAGTGAAATCTTTCTCTCAAATAACTAGAAGAAAGAACTAAAATGAAATAATGAAGTTTGAGGTAGCTTTTGTCTTAAGTGGGACATCCACAGTTCAAGGTAAATAGGCATCCACGGACAAGCAAGTTTCCTATGCCTGTACAGTCTCTTGCTGGTGTTTGCAGTGATGTGTCTGGGCTCTGCCTTCCCAGCCCTTCCCAGGGACGTTTTGAATGTCCCTCATTTCCAGACTCAGTTCCAACCTAATTCCTGAGCAGTTCTGTTTGGGGCCAAAAGCATATGAATCATCTCTGCCCACACTGAGCATGCTCTGGCCTCCTCGGACTTTCCACAGACCCGGGCCTGACTGTTGGCATCACACTTTGAGCCCAAATTCCACTGCTATTCATTAATCAGACTCTGTTCTTCAATTACCAAAATGCCCATGGTGTCAGCTTTATCTGAGTCATATACTCACATATCAAGTCATATATCAAGTCTCCCTGCTCACCTTCCATGGGTACAGTACATAGGCCCTGTCATCCCCTCCAGTTGCCTGGTTCTCCAGGGACAGACTGAACAAAGAACATTCCAAGAAATACTATGCAGGACTTTTGATCAATATCCATGAAGCTTGTCCATGTCCTGAAACTGTGTCAACATTCTAGAACTTTCTCAAAGCTCTACAGAAAGAGAAGCCCTTAAAAACTTTACTACCAATTTGGTGAGATAGAAACTCTAATTAAATTATATTAGAGAAACTAAAATTATATAGACAAAGAATTTGAGTCAACCAAATCTTTTTCCAGAATCGATCCTCTTAGGATGCCTGGTCTTCTCTCTGCTGGCCAGGTACAGATAGAGCTTTCAGGTGACCAACAACTCCCCAGCGTACTCTCATTCTTGATCCCTTGGAATCTGATCCCTGTACTACCTGCACCACCTATCTTGGTAGGGACAACACAAACCTTTACCTACTTGACTTTCTTCTAAAAGTCTAGGAAAGTTTTTATTAACCAATGGCTATATCCATAGACCCAAGGAAATGTAGTTTGGCCATAGGGATTCAGTGACCCCTCACAGGCTAATAAAGATAGATTTAACACCCCTACCGTTGATATATATGGGTCAGTATACACTCAGTTCATCTTCTCCACCTGAAAACTAAAAGAGGTGTGGACACTCCAGTCTTCAGCTACCAGGAGTACTGCCAGGCATCCATCGGTGTTGACCACTCCTTCTGGGAATAATTCTAAAACAATCATGGATAAAATCTGTGGCTATACCTAAAAACTAAATAATGCTTGTTAAATAAAGTACCCTAATTACACAATAATCTATAAACAATAAGCTTCAATAGAGATGGATAGTATGGATCTAGAATCCCAAATGAGGAAGTCAAGAACAATCCCACAG
The DNA here is from genome assembly GCF_000622305.1 of Nannospalax galili. NCBI lineage: Eukaryota > Metazoa > Chordata > Mammalia > Rodentia > Spalacidae > Nannospalax > Nannospalax galili. Next base: position 2,925,737 of record NW_008350388.1, read on the forward strand.
CAGTGGGAACAGGGACCAGCCTAGCTCATCCTGCACCATCCCAAGGCTTACACAAATTTGGGCCTGATGTACCTCAGAACTGAGCCACTGACTATGGCTTTTGTGGTTCTAGAAAAACAAGTGCAACAGCAAACCACTAAGATATAAAAAAGATTGGACCCAGTTTGAGCAGAAATCATGAGAGTTAAGTGCCCCCTTCCTCTGCTTTGTTCTGAGTAAGAGTTTTGCAGTTGGGTGAAAAATAAGACACCCAGGGAACAACAGTATTTCTTCCCTCCCTTCCCACTGTCCTATCCACAGGCTGTTACCCAGCCAAAGCTAAGGCTGCATGAGAAGGGATTGAAAGTATTGTTACTTTACATAATTATTTACATATTTAATTATATTTATTTATTTACATATCATTTATACATATATAACATAATGTAATGATAATATATAATATCATGAAATCAATGTTAGTAAGACCATAAAATAAGTCACTTCCTTTTTTTGATTTTTATAACATTTTTTACATTTCTTTATCTGGGATGGGGTGCAGTTCATGCATCCCGTGGTGCACATGGGGAGGACAACTTGTGGGAATCCATTCTTTCCTTTCATCATATGGGTTCCAGGGATCAAATTCAGGTCATCAGGCTTTGCAGCAAGTTCCCTCACCCACTAAGTCATTTTGCCAGTGCAATCACTCCTATTTTTTAAGATCTTTCAGAATGTTGACTCCCCAAGTTCTGAGCCAATATTTTATGCCCTTAATAGTCAACAAATATTTATCATGTATATACCACATGGCAAGTGTTGTAGGCAATAGAGCCACAGCAAGCACCCGAGGAAACCCTACTTGAAGGGAGTTGCAGTGGACCAAAAAGTCCAACATCTGTAAGGAAAGACACGCAGAGGGGTCCCCAGCCTAGATAAGTTCTTCCTTACATCAAACTGAAATGCATCTTGTATCATTGCAGCCAAGGTTTTTTCCTTCATCCAAAAGAAGACGAGATCATTGTCTCTTTTATTAAAACCATCCTTAAAAAGGTACACTCATGAAATCATTTCTTGTTCTTTTGCGATTAAACAACTCCACTTCCTTGAACATCTTCTCAAAGGATGTATTTCCCTGCCTTTAATAATAAGTTTCCTCCCATAGGCGCAGACCTTCATTGTTTATAAGGTGTTTTGTGGTCTGCAGGATACTTCCATTTCATTATCACACTCTCATCCTCACACCACCACCAGAAAGCAGGCACTGCAGATATTTGCCAAGTGTGCCCAAGCCACTGTTCTGAGGTAACAGGGACACCTGGGCGCCTTTATACTTATCCTTCATCTGAGCTTTGTGGAGCCATTTTCTCAATGAGCCAATGGCATTTTGGATTTTATTTTTGTTTTGCAAAGCAGTAACATTCTCACCTCACTCAGTACCAGCTGCAAGCTTCATGAGTACATCAATTATTTCACCCACGTCATCAATGTAGTTATTGAGTAGACTATACCCTGGCCTAGTGCCTCTAGGACAATATCAGTATGTTTCCTCAGACTGATGTCCAACCACTGATACCTCCCTTTGGGGTGAAGACTTCCAACCCCTAGCACCATGTCCAACACAAGGCCTGGCTTCACAAATCAACATCTTTACTAAAATTAAGATAGAGCCCACTGGTCTGCATAACCTTTAGCAACTGTGGGAGGAAATTGAATGGACCAGGTGCTGTTTCCTGTTTACAAAGCTTTACTGGTCACTGCTTGGAACTGTACGTCCTTTCAGATGCCACCCACTTGATTATCTACTGATTTATTCCAAGATCTTTCTGGATATCAATGTTAAGCTCGCAAATCTGAGATCCCCAGAATCATCCTGTCTTTCTCTCAAAAATGGGCACCTCTCTTACCCTTTGCTATGCTTGGGGGCTTTTCCAATCCTCTGTGATTTGGGGAAAACACTAGCTAATGGTCCCAAGATGAAACTTGAAAATTCATTCAGTATCCTACAGGGCAAGCCATCAGGTCCTGCTGACTACAATGTATTAGATTTTTCCAAGTTTTCTAACTATGCTGTCCCCTTGGCCTTCTGGCCTCCTATCACAACTGGGGCCTATTTCAGGTAACAATTTATAGCTGAAATTACCTTCCTCCTGGGGGAGGGGATTGAAGACTACATAGTAAAAATATAAAATAAATAAGACGAAAATGCTACTCTTTTCGTCTCTTCTGCTTCACATCTCTGGCACACTGTCATGTGTCCAAATCCCCTTGCCCTCTCCTCTTGCAACCACAGTAGAAGGCTGCATTTCCCAGCATCCCTTGCAGTTCTGCTTGAGTTACATGATTGGATTTTAACCAATCCTGTGATAGAAAGCATCCAGCCTGAACATAAACCTCTAAGCAGAACCTTTTGACCCTCTACTGACTACCATGGGAACAGCATGTTTATGAGGAACCAATACTGGAGGAAAGGAGATTGGGAACTATTCACAAGGACTTCCCAGGAGGGTTACCCAACATACTCTAGACTTGCAAAGTGACTTGACGAGATGTCCCAGATGTGGTGGTATATGCTTGTAACCCCAGCACTTGGGACACTGAGGCAGGAGGAGCATGAATTTGCGACCAGCTGTGCTACTTAGTGAGACCCTGATTATCAATTTAGTGGGAGTTGGAATCACCTGAGGGAGACACACCTCTGGGCACGTCTGCCAAGGGTGTTTCTAAAGAAGTTTAACAGAGAAGGGAAACCTCACCCTGAAAGAGGGTAGCACCATCCTATGGCCTGGCACCCTAGACTGAGTTAAAGGGGGAGAAAGGAGACAGGGCTGAGCATCTGCTTCCTGATTGCTGAAGTGATGTGACCAGCCTCCTCATGCTTCTGCCACCACACCTGCCCTCCCCAAAGGGACTGTGCCCTTAAACAGTGAGCCAAGACCTTCCTGCCTTAAGTTGCTTTTGCCAGGTATTTTTACACAGCAATGAAAAAAGTAACTTATATACTCCATTTCAAAAGAGAAGGAACAGATACATTCTGGTGCTGTTAGCCACTCACTGTTACGCTGCAGTGTTTTTTGTGTTGATCTATGAGCAGTTTCCCCCTTTGAGATTAATCAGGGAATACTTCTCTGTCAATAACAAAGTAAAATTTTATGAGTATATCTGGTTTTGAACTAATGAAACATTTAAAATATTCTTTCTTCTTTTCTTTTGTTTCCTAGGTATATATTTTTTACTTTAACCTTGTCAGTCCTGTAATCTTACATATTTATGTAAATTGCTATTTCGTTTTGAGGAGACCTTGCCAAAGGACTTGAATCCATCATGTGCTCCTTAAAGAGAGAACTGACAAAATCTATTTTTAACTTAAAATTACAATAAGTTAGAAAGCTATACATTAAATGTGCTTTATTTGAGAAGTTTCTGTAAAGTCATTTATTGTATGGAAAACATTGCAAATACCTGGGTATATATCACCCAATATTCCAATATTTTTAAATGGTCATATTTCTTTTCTTTTCCTCTTGCAGAAGACCAGGCTTCAGTTCCCAGCCTCTACACGGCAGCTAACAACTGTCTGCAACCCCAGGTCCAGGGGATCCAATGCCCTCTTCTGGCTTCTGTGGGCATTGCACAACATGGGTACACTTAAATAAATGCAGACAAAACACTCATACACATAAAAAAAATAAATATTTTTTTTAAAAAAAGAATATTCAGGAACATGAAGTCATATTGTTCTTCTGGCCCTGAATACTACTTAGCAACAAGTTTCATTCAAGGTGGGGAGGGAAAATACATTATTTGATATCAGATAGGATGCTGTGATGGCATCTGAGAATGTCATCCTAACAATGGCAGAATTAGAGAGCTAAGAGAAAGCATCTGCCTTTGGTGATCTGCTCCAATGGCTCAGCCTGACCAGCTCAATGAATCACTGTGCTAAGAGTAGAGCTTGGAGCATGCCACTGGATCCCACCTCAAAAGTCACCCTCCACACTCACATAACCAATCAGCCCTCTAGGAGAACAACATTGTGGAGACTCACGCAAAGGAAAATGTGCTTGCAACTATTCCAGATGCTACCAACTAAATGGGATTGCCCCTTTGCTTTCATATCCTCTATCTATCTATCTATCTATCTATCTATCTATCTATCTATCCTATTAAAATTTTTCCCCAAGAAAACTTTCCCCCAAATGTACAAAATGCTCCAAACCTCAGCAAAATTTCATACCCTGAGAATTGGTTGTTCAAGAGCCAGGCATTTTAAAGTCTGATTCCTCAGGATTGATGTTTTATCTTTAAACAATGAACATGAACATGGACTCAAAGGGCCCCTGACAGTCACTTAGGACTAGCGTGAATATTTGTGTCTGGGCAAGGTCTCCCCTACACAGGAAACCTTTTGTAAATATTAGTCACTAGAACCGTAACACTAATAGATGTAGTTAATAATTATCACAATGTGCCAAAACTGCACAGTTTGCTCCCTGATTGCAATATTAAATTGCTATTGAGCTGTGGTATTCGCTTCAGGCAATACTAGTAAGAACCCCCCAAAGACCCTGGCTGGCCTCGCCATACAAAAATGGAAAAATGTTCACTGCATACAATGCTCAGGCAGCAGTGGGCTTTGCCAGAAAACAAACACAAAACTCAAACAATAGAAGGAAAGTTTTATCAGAGCTGAAGTGTCCTTTCACTTGGGAACCATCATCTCTCAGAAAGAAAAACACAACACGCACACACTTGATAGCAGCTCACAAGGCAAGCCATTACTATGGGCACAGTGACTCGCGGTGCAGATAGAGCACTCTGCACAGCCAGAGCTCAAAAGCTTTGTTTTATTTGCATATGATTACGTCTGAAGATAGGCTGAGCTGCCTCTGAGAAGTTGAGGGGCCCTCAGAATGCTAACTGGCTTCTCACTCTGTGAGCAGGGAGGGAATATTCTTTTCCCACACACCCTCTCCCCTCGGCTTGACAGGTCAAGTGGCCTGGACAATAGAGCAGGGCTACTGAGAGCAAAACTGCAATTTAATTGAGAGGTGTCATTAGCTCCAGGACAGCACATTCAAAAGCAGACACAATGGGGCACTTGTCATATGTGGTGCACACCGATCCACCCCTCATCCACCCACGGACTGCCATCCCACCTCCATATCTGCAATTTCAGAGACCTACAGTAGGCAAATGAGTACTTAGCGATCAATTTGCATGTACAGCCGCCCAGCCTGTGCAAACAGGAGGCAACTTTGGCCTCCCTGGGATTCAGAATGGCCATGGCCCGCCTACTATTGAGGTTGAACTCAATATATTGCTGTTTTACAGGAAATTGAGGCTCCTGAATGCACCAGAGTTAGGAGAAAAAGAACAGTGGCTATTAAGCGACTAATTAAGAGAGATTGTGCCAGAAGGATATGCTTGTGCCTTGACCTTTCAGGCCAGGAGAATCGGTAAATAACCAGCAAAATGCTTTTGTGCAGGCCAGGAGAGGTTACTTTGGGGGCTATCGTCAGCCCTCTTAGCTGCTGTCTCATCTGTGGCCTGTGTGGGCAGACATAGCAACGGATGTTCCTGGCTCAGAGGAGACAGGAAATGGATTCTCTGCCCCCAATCTGCCAGTCCACAGGCTCCAGGTCATCAAGGTCTACTAGGCTGGGACCATCTATCCCAGTCCAGGACCACTTCAAATGAGCTCAGAGCTCAACAGGCAACTTAAGTACCCAGGAGATGAGAGGCATGCTTCATACAGAAGCATATTGGAAAAAGCCCAGCAACATCCACACTTAGCAAATGTGACAGAATTAAACATAAAGAACATGATCATTTTTTAAAGTCTTTTCACTATTTATTGTGTGTGTGTTCACATGTGTGCAGTTGCATGTGAAGGGATACACATGCACATGTGTATGTAAGTATCCAGACCAGGGACAACCTTGCTTCTTCTTCCACAGATGTCCCCTCCTTGTTTTTGAGTCGGGGTCTCTCATTGGTCTGGAGCTTCTTCATAGGCTATGATGGCTGGACAGTGAACCCAAGGGATCTGCCTGCCTCCATCTCCCTAGTGCAGGCATTGCAGGAGCATGCTACCACACCCAGATGCTTTTTACATGGATTCTGTGGGGATCAAATGCAGGTCTTTGTGCCTTTATAAAGCAAGCACTTTACCAAAGGACCTATCACTCCAGCTCCTTTTATTTATTTATTTATTTATTTATTTATTTATTTATTTATTTATTATTCCTATTTATTTTGTAACTGACATGTAATAACTGGATGTATGACATGGTAGTCTGGTATATGTATACAATACGTACAAATGAAATTGGGGTAATTAGCATTTTCACTCCTTTAATTGTGTGTGTGTGTGTGTGTGTGTGTGTGTGTGTGTACATTCACAAGAGTGCATGTGTGTTGGAAGTCTATGAATTCTTCTTCTCTAGTTCTTTTTTTTTTCAATTTTTTTTTTTTTTTTTGGCTTTTTGAGACAGGTTCTCCCTGAAGCCCCAGCTGTCCTGGAACTCACTACGTAGACCAGGCTGGCCTTGAACTCACAGAGATCCGCCTGCCTCTGCCTCCCAAGTGCTGGGATTAAAGGTGTGTGCACCACGCCCAGCTATTTTATTATTTGTATTTTATGTATATTTGTGTATTGCCTGCATGTATGTGAGTGCACCCATGTCATGCAATGCTGCAGAGGTCAGAAGAGGGTTTCAGATTCCCCTGTAACTGGAGTTAAGAACGGTTCATAGCAGCCATGTGGGTGCTGGGAATTGAATCCGGGTCCTCTGCAAGAGCAGTCAGTGCTCTTAACTGCTGAGCCATCTCTCCAGCCCCTATTTTTTTATTTTTTAATGTGTACAAGTGTATTACCTGCATGAATGTAAGTGCACCCATGTCGTGCAATGCCCACAAAGAACAGAAGAGGGTGTCAAATCCCCTGGAACTGGAGCTACAGATAGTTGTTAGCCACCATGTGGGTGCTGGTAATGAAACCCAGGTCCTCTGCAAGAGCAACCAGTGCTTTTAACCACTGAGCCATCTCTCCTGCCCCATATAGTTCTTAATAGATAATAAGTTGCAAATTCTAGTCACCCCTGTCCTATACAGCACTTGCCTAACTGTATATTGTTATCTAACTTCCACTGTCTTTGCTTCTACAACTATACTTGTTCTTCATACTTTTTTTCACATAATAATCTACATTTTGTGAATTTTTCAAAAATAGATAAGATTCTTATTCATTTCCGCATTTACAAAGCTGTGTGACCATGGGCCACCTACTACCCTCTCTGCATCAGTTTATAATCTAAATGTTGGGAATTATATTATGCCTCATAATGTAAGCTCAGAGTGAAAAGTAACCCTTGGGTTAAAATCAGCTGACACCATCATTATATTGTTGATCTTACTATATTACATCACTCTTGTCTTTTTTCTTCAGTATCCAGCACAGGGTCTGAGTCCCAAAGATGTACAGAATATTTTCCATTAACAGCTGGTTGGATGGATGGATGGATGGATGGATGGATGGATGGATGGATGGATGCTTTAAGTAACAAGCATCTTTCCATCCCAAGCTGATCAATCCCACTCGTCATTCTCCCTGCACCAGAAAATCAGAAGATATTGATCATATCATTTCATCTGTCACACTCTGAGCCTCACAGGCCTCTGTATCAGCCACCTAGTAACACAGAACCTAATAGCAGGTGGTGATAGCACTGGGAGTTTTGCCTTCTGCTCTAAAGAGACTGTGTATTTGAAGAGAGCAGGCACTCCAAGTAGCTCCTGCTGATTGTAGAAGACTGGGGCAGGCAGAGGATGTAGTGGCAGCATACCCATGTCCCCAGTGCCACCACAAGAAGAAAACAAGCCAGTAGAAAGATAGGTACCTGTATTAAAAGTCCCATTGCTGAATAGATCCCTGGACTCAAACTGGTAACACCTCAGTGAAGTGGTTTAATGGAGTGAAGTGGGTTAACGGCAGCGTTAAGAGTGAAAGCTGTTGAGTTCCACGGTCCTGCATTCAAATTCCAGTCTTAATATGTGAACCATGGACAAGTGACTATAGTTCTCTGAGCCTCACATTCTTATCTGTGAAAGGAAGTGGTAGCAGTCTCACAGGGCTTTAAAGAAGTTCAAATAAAAGGATCCTTGTCTATACCGTAAGACAGAGCCTGTCAGGTAAACAGCCTGGGTATTTTTGAGACTAATCAATCCCTCACACTGTGAGCAGAGTGAGAAATGACTTGGGGAAAAACAGACCCAAATATATAACTGATGAGTCGGGATTGGAAAGCTAGCTTTCCTCAAATCCAAACTGGACTTTCTACTCCTCTTAGCCCTAAGCTACCAATACCTTGCAATCCAGGAAAAGAGGGAACAGCGACTACTTCCATGGCACAGAAACATACCCCTCTCTTCTGCTGTGTTTCTGTGTGGTTTGTCCCTTACGGGTAATGGAGTTTGGTTCCCACTGGGGAGGTACAAAGAAGTGATGGAACCTTTCAGAGACAATCTTAGCATAAGGATATTAGATCACTGGGGATGCTCCTCTCAGAAGGGACAGTATAGTTCTTGTGGGACTGTAGCTCCTGGAAGACTCGGTTGTTACAAGTGGAGCAAGCCAGACTCCTGGATCCTCTGGCTTTCTATGTTACCATGTGATCACTCTTGCCTACACTCCCGCTGATCTGATTTTGTCAGATGGAAGATGAATCAATGAAGCTCATTTAAAAGCAGGATCTAGGGCTGGGAATGTAACTCAGTGGTAGAGCACTTGCCTAGCATGTGACTCCCTAGCTTCGGTCTTCAGCACTGAAAATATTAAACAAGCAAATATATAAAACAGGATAAACATGGAGCATGCATCCTTTATAAAGATCCAGCCTCAAGCATTTTGTTGACTATACTCTCCTTCCACCAGCAATAGCAGGATAGGCTCCCTGGGCTCCACCTCCCTCCCCTGTCCTCCTGGTTCCAGAGGAACCAAGCCTTCCAGTCTCATCCTACTGCTGACACTCAGCCCACTCCTTCTCTTCCATATGTAGACTTAGGTCCCAGTACCTTCTTTCCTTCCACTTCCTTTTCCTTTCTGGCCCAGCCCTGTATCCTTCTGATTGGTTCTACATATTCCTTGGAGCCTCCAGCAGTGAAGCAAAGTCAAGGATCTTCAAAGTCAAAGATCCCAGTCCCTCCTTACAATTGCATGGGTTTCACTTTCCTTTGCCATCTGCCTAGTTTAGGCCAAAATCTTTTGTTACAGAAATCCTCCTTTCTATAATCAAAATGGCTTTCCTTTCAATCTCCCACTGATCTTTCTGAAAAAGCATTCACTGCCGCAACTACACTTGCCTACTCTAGTAAATTTCCTAACTTGGATAGTCCTCTATCAAGAAATAACCTCTGTTAAGACTATCATTAATCCCGCTCATGGACCTAATGCTTTATGCCTCATTCTCAGTTGGATGCCTTCTGTTCCCTCCCTCTTGTCTCTTATCCTCTTATATATTTTCCAGGATGCTTCCCTCAGGGCTTAAACATCAGCTGTATTTCCATCTACCCCAAACCTTATCTAATTCTGGTTAAAATTTACAATGCTCCTCTTTCTAAGATTTTACTGTGTCAAATCTATTCAAGACATCTTCTGCATTGGCCAACCCAAACCCCAGGACTCCCAAGTGGCTTTATTTTATCTTCTTATCCACAGTACTAAGGAGCATCTCACTGATAGTATTCATCTCTCTCTGGGACCATCACTGGTTTTTTCGCTGAGATCTTGCTAGAACCCTCTTTGGTCTCTGTGCTACCTTACTCTGTCTCTCCCTCTCCCTGGATCTAGTCAGTCTCTCAGTCCCCCCTCCCCCCACTGCCAAACAATAAACCTGGATTAGTTTTCATTTGTCCCTTCTCATCAGTCTAGCCTGGTATCTCAGATACTTTCCAAAATCCTTAGAATAGGACCACATTGAGTTCTTTTAAAATAACCAAGAAGGCAGACATCTCAGAATACTAAGAGACTTAGAAATCAGAGACCAGTCTCTGCAGGTGTGAACCACTGACTGACTTACAGATCAATCAATAAATGGTTTGTTTTCAAGGTTTTGTCCTTGACTTCACATAGAGGACTCAACAAATAGATGCCATTTTATGGGGTTAGCAGCTGGTGTCTAAGATGAGCGATTTCAGCCACCTACACAGCCACACTCCCTGGGTTCTGAGGAGAACAGGCATTGAGGTCTGACCTATACCTACACAACTGCTGTGGCGGGCAGGTGTGCTCTGGTCGTCTTTATAAAATTTCCTGAGCTAGACATGATTGGCGATGCTGATTCTATCATGATTCCATTCCCTCATTTGAAGTTGATTGTATAGATTGACCTCCAAGCTCAAGCTAGACCAATTTTTGAACATGTGGCAAGCATTATCTATCACATATGTTGTAGCAATATAAAATTCATCTCCTGGGAAAAGTACACACAGATTTTGATGTGGCTTAACTTGAAAACAATACACAGTTGTCCAGATATATTGCTTCCTCCTTCTTTCCCAAAGCAAGAGTGACTAAATCATCAAATACATGCCTGAGTTAAGGGAGTCTCAGGTCTACAGAGGAGAACTTGACCAAGAGTCACTAGAACACCTGGTCTCTGGGTCTCAGCCTCCACCTCCTTTCAAACCCCCTATAACTTTCCTCAAAGATTCTAGCCTTTCCATAAGATTGTGTAGACATCAATTTCCTTTCTCTGTCTGCCTAATCTAGATCATTTGATCACAATCTCCTTTCTTTTCTCTTTTCAGTTTTTGATTTTTTGGTTTTGGTGGGGGGTTTTGTTGCTTCATTTGGGCTTGGTTTTTTTGTTGTTTTTTTTTTTTAAGGCAGAATCTTATGTAGCCCATGCTAGCCTCAAATTCAACTGTATTGCTGAGGATGGCTTTGAACTCCTGACCTTCCTGCCTCCACTTCCTGAGTACTGGGATTACAGGTGTGTTCCACCATACCCATCTTTGTTTTGATGCATTTATTTTTATTTTATGTGTATTAGTGTTTTGCCTGCATGTAAGTGCACCTGTGTCGTACAACACCAGCAGAGGTCAGAAGAGAGCATTGAATCCCCTGGTACTGCAGTTACAGATGATTGTTAGCCATCATATGGTGTTAGGAACTGAAGCCTGGTCCTCTGCAAGAGCAACCAGTGCTTTTAACCACTGAGCCATCTCTCCAGACCCCCACCATGCCCTTTTGATTTCAATCATTCTTTAAGAAAATTCTTCTCTTTCATAAATATAATCAGGATGATTTTTCTCTCAATCCCCCACTGTTTCTGTTCCTACTTCTAAACCAAAGCCAGAGACATATGGAAAGCCTTTTCATCTCCTTTATTATATTAAAAAATGTCATTTTAATAATTCCACCAAGCTTTCCTCCATCTACTTAAGAAACGCATTCGTTTGTGATTAAGGGCCCATTCTTTGAATACTCACTAACAATCTCTGCCTGTATCTGAATGCCAGGCTTGGTCCTTAAAATCTACAAGCAGCATAGAAGCTTGCACAATTAATGAAAGTCATTTTGAGACCATGTCAATCAACAAACTACATGACACCAAGAAGGGGGGCCTCTTGTCATTGTTTTACTTTTGAACCTAGATCCAGGTACAGGTCAAAACAAGTTAAAGAACAGAATCTGAAGCAACCAATCAATAACTGATACAATCCCTTTCTAATTCAAAGGCTGGAGCCAAGCATGCTTATGTTCCAAAGTCCTGACCTATAGAGAATGAAAATGGTGGTTGGAAAGATGGGCTCATTCTGTAGAGTGCTTACCATGAAAGCATGAGGAACTGAGTTCAGGTCCCCAGTATGCACATGTGATGGCTAATCCTGGGTCAACTTGACTGGGTCTGGGATTAACTAAAATGAGAGAGACCTTCTTGATTGGATCATTTGAAGCTGGAAGATCCACCCTAAATGTGGGTGTTAACCTGATGGCAGCCTGTGGTGGTTTGAATGAGAATGTCCTCATAGGCTCCAAGCAACTTGGACATCTTGTCCCCAGCAGGTGATGCTGTTTGGGAGAGTTTAAAAGGTGTGACCTTACTGGAGGACATACGTCACTGGGGGTGGACTTAGAGAGTTCTTAAGCCTTGCTGGATCTCCAGTCGCTCTCTGCTTCCTGTGCCTGCTTGAAGACTGAGAGGTTAGTTTCTGCTCCTAGTCCAGCCACCTCTGCCACCATGCCTCCCCACCATGATGGACTCTTGCCCCTTCAGAACTGTAAGATAAATAAGTTCCCTTGGTCATGGTGTTTTATCACAACAATGGAAAAGTAAGTAAGATATCAAGTCCCAGTGGTAGGGAGAGAGATAAGCAGATCAGGTGGAGAGCGATTACAGAAGACACCCAATATTGACCCCTGACCTCAACATGTATGCATACACATGTGCAGCTGCATGTATATATATACATAGACCATACATATATACACACAAAAGAGAGAGAGAAGGCAAAAAATATTTCCACCTACTAGTGCCAAAAAAACACACAACCAAAAGAAACTTTAATTCTACACCAGGTGTGATGGCTAACCCTGGGTGTCAACTTGACTGGATCTGGGATTAACTGAAATGAGAAAGATCTTCTTGATTGGATCATCTGAAACTGGAAGACACACCTAAATGTGGCTGTTACCTTCCGATGGCAGCCATATAAAAGGCCATGGCAGAGGAGAGAGCTTGCTTTATGCCGCTTGGCTTCTCTCTCGCTGGTGAATTCATGTTCTGGATAAGCTTTAGTGTCAACTTGACACATCTGGATTGAGGGAGCCTCAACTGGGGAATTTCCTCCATAGGACTGGCCTATGGCCATGTCCGTGGGGCATCTTCTTGATTGTTGAGTGATGTGGGAGGGCCCAGCCCACTGTGGGTGGTGCCACCCCTGGGCAGGTGGGCCTGTGTTGCATAAGAAAGCAGGCTGAGTAGGGGCCAGAGGAGCAAGCCAGTAAGCAGAGTTCCTCCATGGCCTGTTCCTCCTGCCTCCAGATTCCTGCTCTGAGTTCCTACCTTGGGCTCTGTGATGAACTATGACCAGGGAGATGTAAGATAAAATAAACCCTTTTCTCCCCAAGTTGGTATTAGTCAGAGTATTTTGTCACAGCAATGGAGAAACAAACTAAAACACCACGCACACCTGATAGGGTCAAAAACAGCAACCTGGCCACCATAGTGCTTGACTTTTTAAGAAAAAAGACACACACCTGTGACCTCCAGCAATAAAGATGCCACAAACTATAAGGAATAATTTGAAAGATCCACTCTACCCAAAGCCTTCTTCCAAGACACTGACTGGGCATCCCGCTTTGAGAATTCCAATATCATCTTTTATACAGAGGCATTTCAGGAGGTTTCTAAAGTGGATTTCCTTTCCATTCCAAGTTCTAAATCAGTATCAGAAACCAATAAAGATCAACATAGCAATTTTATTACCAGTACAAAGAATGAGATAGCTCAACTTTATGGACAAGGAACAAACTTCAAGACACATAGTTAAAAATTTAAAACTAGGTACATGACTGTATAGTATACATCCTCTTCAGGTGTGTATGCATGGACATATGAACAGAGACCAAAGCAGTCTTTTTAGACCATCTCATCACATCTGGAGTTCAGGATCTGCACGTGACAGATATTGGATAGCAAATATATGATAATCAAGTAGTCATTTAAAAGATTTTGGATTGTCCTCTTTGAGTGGCGTAAGGCCATGCAGCCATAGCCACCTGTAAGCCATTAAGCCTTTTCCCTGGAGAAACAGTGGCTCTCATATTCTTGTCTCAACAGTCACACACCTCTCCCATTCCAATGTGAATCCACTGGTGAGAGAGAAGGAAAACAGGGGCAGTTACTTCCCAATTTTGTTCCATTGCTACACAGGGGAGCTCAACAGATGTGTAACAGATTTCCATTTACTTAGCATAACAAGTCCTTGAACAATTGACCAAGTTACAATGAACTTGTTATGGTGGTTCAATTAATCCCCATCCTACATAGTTTGCCCCAGGTATTAGCAAACTTACTTTCTTTCCTTCTTTCTTTCTTGCTTGCTTGCTTTCCTTTTTAATTCTTTGACAATATCATATATACATTCCTAAGCTTCTGGCATTTTCATTCCCCATCCCCCTCTCCATCCTCCCTCCCCATCTTACTGAAACCTATTCAACAAGCCCCCATCTATTCTGATGTCTTCTTTAAACCCATAGATTCTCAGTGAGGGGTGGAGCCTCATGAGCTCCTCTTTCATTCATGATGAGATGCTAAGCTCAGTCCTATGCAGCTCTTGTGTAGGCGACCATAGCTGCAGTGAGTTCATGAATACAATGGCCATGACATGTCCAGAAGGCCCTGTTATGTAGCACTCCTCCCCAACTTCTGGCTCCTATATTCTTTCCACCCCTTCTTCCTCAATGTTCCCTGAGCCTTGAGGGTAAGAAGTGATATAAATGCCCAGTTTAGGGCCAGCAAGCTCTTTCTTAAAAGACTATATTTTATTTCTTAAAAGTAAACATCTGAGGCATTGTGGGTCACAAAATCCCTATCACAGCCATTCAGCTCTATCAGTGGAGAGTGCAAGGAGCCATGGACAACATAAACAAATGGGTATGGCTCCATTCCAGTCAGTCTACCGAAACAGGTGGGCAGCAGTTTGCTGACCTGTGAAATAACCTGTCAAGCAAGGCAACATCTATTCTTGTGTGTGTGTGTGTATGTGTGTGTGCAGATTTGCCCATGCACATGACAAAGAGACCAAAGTAGGTTATCCAGTGTCCTTCTCTATCATGAGCTTCCTTATTTCCTTGAGACAGGGTCTCTCTGTGCCCCTCTTTCCCTAGCACCAAGGTTAGAGATGTGTATAGCCACACCCAGCTAGTTACAGGAGTGCTGGGGAGCTGAACCCAGGTCCTCATACTTCCACAGCAAACACTCTTACCCACAAAGTTGTCTTTCCAGCCCAACTTCCGTTCTTTAGCAAAGGAACTGGACAAGTATAAAATTACAAGGAAGGTTTCCACAGCTTGGGCCCTCACCAGTCTCCTACCCTGATTTTTGTAGAAATTTCTTAACTTGTCTACACTTGAGTTCTCCCCACTTTGATTCATCCTGTATATTCCAATGTAGGTTTATCTCCAAAATTCAATCCTGATTGCATGATTGCTCTGCATAAAATTTTCCCATGTCTCCCAGGTTCTTTGAGAAGGGTACTCAGTCTTTTTATCATGGCTTACAGAATCCCTATCTGGTCCCAACCTTACAGCTGTGTTGAAATATTGAACATTCCACAGATAGGTCACACTTTACCGTGTCTTCAAACATTTTCAATTAATGCCAACTACTATGTGTAATACATTATAAGCCTATTTCATATGAAATAAGATGCACTGCGGGGAGGGGGGTCTCCTCTATCTGGTGACTTAGGGACCCAGGGTTCTTCCTTCTTGTAGTTTGGCCATCTCAACCCATCAGTACTAAGGATGCAGCAACTGGAGAAAAATTAGATGAGACACATCAACACCTAAGTGTCAAGGTGCCTATCACCACACAATATAGACACACTGGCTCTAGGGGTGAAGGGATCCATCAAGGCGGGTTTGTAGAAGGACTGGCTCCTGGCCGGGTATGGTAGCACAAGTTAATCCCAGCACTAGCGGGGCAGATGCAGGTGGATCTCTGTGAGTTCCAGGCCAGCCTGGTCTACATAGAAAGTTCAAGCCAGCCAGGGCTACAGGGAGACCCTATCTCAAAAAGACCAAAAGAAAAAAGAAAGATTGGCTCTGGCAAACCAAAGACAGTTGATTCCTCCATGAATCCTGATCATAGATATGAATTATTAGTTAAGTATGAAACTTCATACACTAAGTCAGCAAAGGTGATTCCTGAACCAAATCTATCAAAGTTTACAACATTTTTAAAAAGCCACATAATCATCGTGTGAACTATAAATTTTAAAACAGTGGAACATATCCTGGTTTTAGAACTGGAGGGCTGACATGTTTCCAGTAGGGAACAGGAGATTTGCTGTCCTAGGGTTTTCCTCTGAGACAATGAGAGGTAGATTGGGTGGTACAAACATTTCCAGGCAGCCAGCCAAGTCAGTGATTCCAGGCCTGTGCTCACAGGGAGACACACTATCCTTCTTGTAGGCTGACATCCCAGTCCCTTTCCATGCCTAATCCTATCTTCCTAGATCTTTAAAGACTAAATTCAGAAAAGGGTGAGTCCATTCTGATTCCAAAACGGAGAAATTAATATTAGACACTGGCAGTTTCCAAATGTCTGCCTCTCACCTTTTTGATAGCCTGCTGTGTGCTCTCTGAGGTTAGGTACCATAACAAAAAGCAAACCAATGACTTTAGCGAGGAGTTTGCCAGGGGCAAAGCCAAGAGCTATGATATTTCTTTTGGATTCTGGTCAGCAAAAACAACTTAAACTGATGTCAGTATTGTTCAGAATTCAGGAGATAAGTGTAATACATTTAAAATCTTTTAAGGATTTTTTTTTCCAGCATTTGACAATTCAGCTGAACAGCATGGCTGGCTTTTTTTTAATCGCCTTGCCCTACAGCATTCATTAAGGAGTCTTAGTCATGAAGTTGGGGCTAGAGTAAAGCAGCTGTCTTACTATCAGTGGTCCTTGGTGTCTAGGCTCAGCATTTTTCTGAGAGGAGCTGAAATCATATTAGCTGTGACTCTCCTAAACATGTACTCTCAACGAAAGCCCTCCATTAGCACCAAATATGCCAACAGACTAAGTAGCTGAGGGCAACATCTCATCTCACTGACAGAATCTGCCATCGGCCTCGATTAGTCTGCAGAGCCTGTCTTATCAGAAAAACTCCATGATAAATTTACTTCTGGTGCCCATGTTAACGTGCAGCCGTCAGGGAAACGGTCAAAATACATTTGAGTTCTGGACTCCTGTGAAAACCTATCAGTAGAAGTAGACTCCTTGCTGAAGGACAAGAGCTTCCCTTCGCTGAGGGTGAAAATTGGTTCCGTGGGGGAAAGCTTCAAAACCATTTCATCCATTAAAATGTGACTGGACATATTAGGAAAACAAGAGGAGGTGAGGCAGATTGTGGGGACTTCCAGGGGAGCTGGGAAAGAACTCGCTCCAGAAACTGCCCAGTAGCCCTGTCTTCATCCTCAAGAACAAGGGTCTGGCCACCATTGGGCAATTAACATGTAATGATTGGTGTATTTACCACAGGTGAATGGACTTTGTGTCAAAACTTAATAATGCTGGGTAAAGTGTATGGCTCGGGGAAGACTTTGCCTAGCATACATGAGCGCTGGGTTTGATCCCCAGCACTGTAAATACATGACAAGAGGCTGGAGAGATGGCTCGGTGATGAAGAGCACTTGCAGTTCTTGCAGAAGACCCAAGTTCTTTTCCCAGCACCTACATCAGTTGGCTCACAACTGCCTGTAACTCTAGCTCTCTAGCTTCAGGGGATTCAATGCCCTCTTCTGACCTCTAAGAGCACCAGAAATACAGGGCACACATATACACAGAAATAAAAAGGTTTAATCTTTTAAAAGATAATAATAATACATGCTGGCAAGATGGCTCATCAGGTACAAGCACTTGCCACACAACCTTGACAATCTGAGTTCAGTTCCTGAAGCCACAGTGGAAGGAGAGAACCAGCTCCTGAAAACTGTTCTCTGACCTCCACATGCATACAGTGGTACACACACACACACACACACACACACACACACAGACACACACACACGCACGCACGCACACACGCACACATGCATACACAGAGCAATAACTAAGTAAGCAATTGAAGTAGTAATGATTATAATAGCAATGTTAATAGAGAGGGCCTCAGAGGTATGCTGAAGTTTGTTTCCTGGAAGGGAATTAAAAAAAAAAAAAACCTATAGCCAGAAATCTGGAAATCACTTTCAATCTGTTCACCACAATGAGCAACCAACCTGACTAGAAATCCTCAGAAAACAAGAGAGAGTTCCATGTCTACCTAGAGGATAGATCTAGTACCATGGTGCTATGGTCTCCAGATAGCAGGAGCAACATCACCCACAAACTTCTTAGAAATGAAGATTCCTTAGCCCCAGTTTTGACCTGCTTGGAGGTAGTCAGAAACCTAGATCTTAAGGAACATTCAAGTTTTCTAGTGCCAACCTATGTAGGCAAACACAGAATACAGAGGGACCTTCAAGTAAAGCTCAAGGTATGGCCAGGATGGTGGCTTCCCCAAAACCATACAACATGGTGGGAGAGCCCCTCCCCTAGGCTTCCTCAGCCTATATACCCTTAGCCCCTTCCCCAGGCCACGTGCAACTAAAACAGACTGGTCAGTTGGGAGGTGTGGCTGGACTCTCAGGCATGGTCCCTTGACTCTTCCTGCCCCTCCCTTCCTTACTGGGGCATAAACAGTAAACAAGAGCATCTGTGACAATCTTAGGCAAGCAGGCACAGCCAAGGCTGGGAAAATGGCATCTGTCTATTGGAGGAAAGTCCTTTACAGTAGGAACTATGCCTAAGGTGGACTCTGGCCTTCACACACATGCACACTTACACATTCACACACATGTGCACACACATACATACACATAACAGGAAACAAGGTACAAGGGCATGAGCCGGAGAAAAGAGAGGACTTCAGGATCCATAGAAGAGGCTGAAAGCCCCAAATCTGAATCTAGAGACAAGCCCAAGTCCTGAATAGTTTCATCTTCAAAACAACTGCCTGGTGATCTCATACCTAGTCATGCACAGATCACCAAGAAATCAGAGTTGGTCTGATTCCTTGGGTGCAGGAAAATATGATTACAATCCAGTGCTCTTAGGAAGTTCTCGGATCAGCTGGGCATGGTGACGCATGCCTTTAATCCCAGCACATGGGAGGCGGAGGCAGGTGGATCTCTGTGAGATCAAGACCAGCCTGGTCTACATAATGAATTCCAGCTGGGGCTATAGGGAGACCCTGTCTCAAAAAGACCAAAAAAAAAAAAAAGTTCTCAGATCAAAGTCTGGCCTTGTATTGGTGAGATGACTCATCCAATAAAGGGGACTGGCTGCCAACTCTGATGATCTGAGTCAATCTCTGGAACCCACATGGTGAAAGGAGAGAAATGAGTTCCACTGACCTCCCCATGAATGCCATGGCATGCATACAACTACACACACGCACAAGCATGTACATACACACAAAAAACAATGAATAAAGGTAATTTTAAAAATGTTTTAACCTGGTCTAATTTCCTGTTCTAATTTCACTCTGTAGCTCTCCAGTTTGCCAGCACCATTTGTTGAAGCATGCTGTCTTTTCTCCAGTGTGCATTTTTTGGCTCAGTTGTCAAAAATCAGGTGGCTGTGAGTCAGTGGACTTAAGAACTAATAAGAACTTCAAAAGTCAATGATGGCAGGTAGCCTTGACCAAAACAGCATCCATCCCTCATTGGCTTAGCATGTTCTGGCTTGGATCTTTCAATATCCCAATTTTCAAGACTTACTCTAACCCTACAGTGCCCTCTTTTTAATCCTTTTCCCCATCACTCTCTCTCCTCCCTCTTCTCTCTCTCTCTCTCTTTCTCTCTCTCTCTCTCTCTCTCACACACACACAGAGTCACACAGGTTCTCTTATGCTGTACAGAGTTTTGCTCATTATCGATAAATATCTCTCTCTTCCACTTACATGTATCAAACCCTGTACTGAGCCCTTTATATGGATTATTTTACTTGCTGACCCCATGAACTCTGAGTGAGCACTAGAATATCCTCATGTGACCCATGAAAATCTGGAAGCTTATTGTGGCTGATCATTACTATCATAATCCCAAACATGTTCACAATCCCCACACACACAAACACACACACACACACACACACACACACACACACACACTCGAGAGAAGGAATCTGGGTCTCAAAGCTTTCAATGGGTTAGTAGCTGAACAGACAAAAATCAAGGCTTGACTAATGCTTTCTCACTTTCTGTCTGTTGCTTCAAGAAACTCCACTATCCTATCAAGAAACCCAGGCTACTTGTGGAATGAAAAGAGGTTGCACAGAGAAAGATTTTCTCAATCCAACATCCCAGGTACAGGAATGAGCCCAGATGGTACAGCCTGGAGAAGCCTGGGGTAGTTTGTTACCCAGCCAGAGCTAACTGACACAAACATTTTGCTCAAATTTATGCAAGGAAGATGAATATCCAAACCCAGATGGTCCTTACTCTCGAATGCCTTGAGTGCAAGTTAGCCTGTGAAACTCCCAAGAATCAGGTCAAAGATAGGCCATTTCCATATGTTGCTATGAAAAGCTCCATTTTTATATTCCCAAGGCCAGAGGCACCTGGGAAATAATTAGCCATGGTGCTGCTGGCCTTCCATAATAAATTGGAGGGCAACTCTTTATTTTTGCTAAAGTTAAAGAGTTAGTGACAACAAATGTTACTTACACTTTTCCTTACATTGAAATGTGTTTACTTTTAACCAGTTGGGGACTCATTAGTGCAGCTATCTTTATCTCCCTGAGTCTTTGCCTTCGTGGTTTGTTTTTGTAGTTTTATTTTGGCCTCGTGTTAGTGTTTTGTTTTCCCCATGAACTCTAATGGGCTGAACAAATCAGAAGGAGAAGCAGCATCCACTGCGATGTCAATGTTTTTATCATGAGCTCTGACAGTGAACTTCTCTCCAACATCACAGACGAATGAACAACTGATGGCTGAAAACAAAATCATTCAAATAGCCAAGTTGGATGAAGTGTTAATCAGTTGCAGAATCACAGGTTAAAGACCATATATCAAAGTGTGTCTCGGAAACATGAACATTTGAAAACATTTTTCCACGGGGATTGACTCTTGAAAGATCTGCAGATGTATGACCAAAGCAAATAAGATATTTTGATGTGCAATAAGCAAAATTCGTCTAAAAAAAGCTAGCTAGAAGTAGCAAGTTTGGATGCGATTATCACCATGACCTGAAGCTATGGCTGCTCCTCTCTTCCTCTGTTTTCCCTCCTATGAAATGGGTTTCATGGTCTTTTGTTGTGGTTGTTGTTGAATGATTGACAGTATGGCTTAGGAAAACTCTAGGGGTTCTTAAGCAGTTGTGAACCTAGGGTCTGCCCAGAATTCTACTATGAACCTATGAATCCTCTTATACAAACACACACACACACACACACACACACACTATAATATATATATCTTCTGTGGTATCTCTCATGTACAGAAAGAATTCCCTCTTGGCTCCTGCCTACATCAGAGAGCCAGTTCTGACAGTGAATCTGGTGCCTGTCTCCCCAACAAAGAAAGTACAGACACTACACGCACACCACAGTCCAGGGTACCTATATTTTCGATTTGGGCAGCCTGGCACTTTTGGAGCAGTGGTGAGGAACTCTCTCCTTACCCACTCTGTGCATGCCTTCCCTGGCCCTTCTGCACTGGTCACTGTAACCCAGTTCTCCCATTAATGTCCCTGATAAGAACTAGAACCTAGCCATGTACTATGCACAGTCAGCTGACCCTCCCACTGGGTTTGTGCAACCTGGAATTGGTCTGTTTTCTTTCTGACATGCAGTCTTGACATCCTCCTTGTAGGATGTGGGATAACCATTCATCAGACAAGAGCAGCAACTTCCCAGAAATTTGCACTCTACCTTTTCTTGTCCCACCCTGGATTTTATTTAAACAGGACCCATGAATCCCCACGGTGTCCTAGAAAGTTAGTCCTTCTGTGAGAGGAAAATTGTGATTGGCTCCTGATCTGTTCCCCACATTGGTCCCAGCAGTCCAGTCTCATCTCAACCTGGCCAAGAGAGAAAGAAGTGAAAACATCATTCATAAATCCCAAAGACCACGAGGATTGCTTCATACAAGTCAATCGCCTCTAAGTGTCAACAGAAAGAGAAGACTATTACACACCCCTGATTTCTCTCATGTTTTTGTTACTTTCAAAGGAGAAGGGGGCACTTGAGTGAGGAAGAAATGTACTTGTACTCTCTTAGATTTTTATTGAAACTTTTGCTTCTGATGGCCCTGGATAATCATGTGCTCTTTTGCATTTTTGTACTTTGCCGAGTTCTCTGCCAAACACTCTAGCGGGTAAGGGATTAGCCCAGAATCTGCACAGTATTGGAGCTGTTTGCCTTGCTTGCCTCGCATCCTTTGTGCATGTAAAGGCACTGTGAGCCTTTCCTATTCACTGCAAAACATATCCCGTGAGCACTGTGTATCTATTGTAGGAGACAGTGGAGTGAAGGAAGAACCCATTCTTCTTACATCTTCTCCCTCCTCCAATTCCACCCAGAAGGGGTTGACATGAGAAAAGCTTGGCCATTCAACCACCTGGTTCTGTTAATCCTGTTCTGTGCACATTCCACCAAATACATATAAACTCTTAATACCTCAAAACCCAAACCTTGATGCCTAATTCTCAACAATATACCACAAAGTACTCAAGAACCCACAGTGTCCCTGTCTTCCCAGTCAAGAATACCTTGGAACAATCAAAAAACTCTTAGAGACAAATTTTCCTTTAATCTCAGTTTACATGGAATGAAGGTTTGGGGCAGCAAGCTGCCGGGATTCTTTCAGGCTTGTGTTTGCCTGCAAAAGGGCACTTCCTCTTGACATTTTTGAAGATACTCATTTTACAACCCAATTTTTCACACTCAAATAATCACCATCTGTGATGTCCAGTGTCGGGCGATCGTAGGAAGCCAGTGTGTGTCCTTTCTTTTAACTGGTGGAGCATAATTAAGCATAGTGCTTTGTTTGAAAGTAGACTAAGAAAGAGGGGGGAAACAGAAGGAAGGAGGGACGGAAGCATGCCGGAAGAGGGAAGGGGAGGACATCTGAAGAGCTGAGCGCACAGACCCCCTGCACGCCCTCTCACCCGGAGCACCACGTTACCACTTTCCCTGGACCCTGCACCATAATCCAGCAAGCTAAGAGATAATCCGTCTTTATCCCAACTTGAGATTTATTCATGCTTGAAAGCCATCTCAGTCTACACCTTGAATTTGCTTTATAACCCAGTGGACTCTAAAAATACTCTGCTAGCGCGTTAGCTTCCTGGGGTGCCTGGGCTCTCATAATCTAAGGATGAGACTCCCAGAGAAGCAGCCATACCCTTCCCCTCACTGACTATTACAACACTTACAGTTACTTGCTGTGACAACCTGCTAAGTCCTGTGTCAGCACATGCCGTGCTGTCTTATCTACTCCTGAAGTTCGGTGCTCCCTCAAATTGTATTTGACGCTTTCCATGTGCCCTGTAAGCACTTATTAAGTAAATTAAATAAATGTTCTTTCTGCTTCCTTTTATTTTTCTTAAAAGGGAATCTGATCTCATTGTCCTATTTAAAAAAAATCTCCACCTAAAGAATTGCAATTCCTCATAAACGGAAAGGGAAAAAAAAAAAAGAGATATGCAGCATATTTGGTGTACAAGTCAGAACAGTTTTCCATGAAATGCACTTTTCGTGTTAATGTTCATGGGGGAGAAAAGCAGAGAGGTTCAAAGAGAAGCCACATAACAAGCAATTGTAGAATATCGTGACTCTTCTCTCAGCTAGTCTGATAATTTTTAAGGATAAGTCTGGTGGAAGATATTTTTCAATTATTTGTGTTTATTTTAAGAGGATGTGAAAACAAGCTGAACAGAAAAGAACAAATAGAAAATTCAGTGTATTACCACTCTGCATGAAGTGCTCGCAGACGTGCCGGCTGCACCACAGTCTGCGGATACCGAACCAAGGCAGGCGAGGTGGAGATAGAAACCATATGGGTTTGTAGTAAAATAACACAGTTTATCTCCACAGGTGAGAGGGAGTGCCGATGGGAGTAAATACTGTATGTCACTGAATTTAAACCAAACACACACTAAGAGCTCAGTTTTGATCATCGTGGAAGGTGGTCAGCAAGAATAAGCAGTTCTCTGTTCCCAGAGCAGTCGACGTGCTCCCGACTACATATTACTCCATTTTGATGGATCCGGTGTGAGCACATCTGGAGAGGAAGGGCAGTTTAACATCTGTGCTTCTGAATATTAGAGTTTTTGTGGAAGCCACATCAGTGATCACACATGGATTTCTATTAATAATCCACGTGACTCACGTTAGTTATTATTTTTATTGTCTTATACCTAAATTAAGATGGGCCTCACACAAGCAAATTCTTCTGATAGTAGGGCTCTAAGCAGCACTTCGGAGTGCTGGCTAAATCTTGAAAGATAGAAAAGATCCAGAATAGCTAGAATTGGCAGTGCTCTTTCACAAATCAAAAGCAAACATCTTAGATTCCAAAAGTTTGCTCTTAGGCAGTATTCAGTCAGTAGGAGTACTCAGCACAAGAACTCACAATAGCTACCTATGTGACAACAGGCACCAGAGGGAATGCACTGATATACCCAGGCTTAAGGACACAGCCAGAAGGCGACTGACATAAAATGCCTGGGTGAAAAAAACAGGAAACAGAAAAGTCTGATTTGGGCTCACAGTTTTAACAGTTTCTGCCCATAGTTGATTGGCCCCTCATTGTGGGCTTGTGTTGGCAGAGAACCATGGCAGGGAGGCAATGGCAGAACAAAGTGACTTACCTCACAATAGCCAGGAAATACAGCAAGAACACAGAGGCCAGGGCAAGAGTCATGAGTCAAGAGGATGGGGAGGGTGCTGTGAGAGGCTGTCCCCTGGACATGACGTGGCTGTTACTCTCATGAACTCACAGCAGTGGGTTACCTGCATAAGACCTGCACAGGATGGAGCCCATCAACATTCCATCTGGGATGGACATGGTAGTTTTGGATAAGAATGGCTCCCATAAGCATCAGGTGGACATTTAGCCCGTTGGTGGTGTTGTTTGGGGAGGTTTTAGGAGGTGTGGCCTAGCTGGAGGAAGCATGTCACTAGGGGCCAGCTTTAAGAGTTCTTAAGCCTTGCCAGATTTTCTCTCTTTCTGCTTCCTATGCCTGCTTGAAGAGGTGATCACTAGTCTTCCTTCTTAGACCACCTTTGCTGCCATGGCTCTCTCTGCCATTATTAACCCCTACCCTCTGGAACCAAAAGCTTAAACAAACTTTTCCCTCTATTAGTTGCCTTTGTCATAGTGTTTTATTGCAGCAACAGAAAAGTAACTAATATAATGGGGAAGGGGCTCAGGAGGCCCCACCCCTCCCAGAAGAGTTATTGTCAGTTAATGATTGCTGGGGTGGGGGGGTAGTCATTTTCTTCAGTGGTGTAGCCATTGGTAAGTTGCCCATGTGCCACTGAATAACCCCCTACCCATACTCATGCAAACAACACTAATTAAACTCAGCGGGTCATAAAAAAATTTTAAAGACATGAAAAATAGGAGGGGACTTGTTGGGGGAAAAAAGGGGGCTCAGTAGGATTTGGAGGGGGGTGAGAGATGGTACTGGGGGTGAAAAGGACCAAAATGATATTATATACATGTAAGAAATTGTCAAAAATATGGGGCCAGGAACAAGATGCAGTAATCCAAGAAACACAGTCAATGACCTCTTTCTGCAAACTGGGCCGCATCTTCTGGTTTTCTCCACCTCCCAATAATGCTGTCAAATTATGAATCCAGCAGTGATTAAACCAGTATGAGGTCAGAAAACTCATGATCATTGCAATCATTTCCTGAAAATCCAGCAGCCGATAGCCAAGTCTTTAACAGATGAGCCTTTGAGGCCATTCTATGTCCAAACCATAGCAATATCCAGTGCCCAATTCTCATTGGCATCCATTTTTATGACAAGTTGAAGTGAACATGTCAAGTCAAAGGTAAAATAGTACAAAGGAAATAAAAATAAGAAAGCTTTCATTCTTGAATCAGGGTCTGGTGGTCAGATAGCCTTCTAGAAGGTTCTTCATCATCTTGTGCTATGAATGTTCAGAATAATAAAATACCTTTTTCCCAAGTGAATTATTAACATTCAATGTAAAGACCAGATACCGTCTTATAGATATATTAAGGTTATGTTGACTACTAGGGCAAAAAAAGCCCCCACATTTTAGTGCCTTGACCCAACAGAGTTTATTTTCCATTCACC
Source organism: Nannospalax galili (assembly GCF_000622305.1). Lineage (NCBI taxonomy): Eukaryota > Metazoa > Chordata > Mammalia > Rodentia > Spalacidae > Nannospalax > Nannospalax galili. The sequence continues at coordinate 2,951,820 of NW_008350388.1, forward strand.
AATGAGCCAATGAGAATTTGTCTAGTCATTTTGTGGCTTCTTCTACATACTGAGTCAGGGGTTCAGGCTCTTTTTCTCTTCTATTGTCTCCATCCCACTAGCCCCTAGGGCCTTGGAGGGCTTTCCTGGCCAGCCAGGGAAAGAAGAAAATGGGGCAAAGTGGGGGAAAGGAAATTGAAAGATTCTTAGCTACTAAAAAGCCTCAACCTCAAGGTGACTACTGTCTCCATTGCTCAATATTTTATCAGAGAAGACTAATCACATGACTCCTCATGACTGAGGGAGAGCTGTCTCCTGATGACAAATTCATATTATCAAAAGAGGTGTGCCAGTACCATCTTGTCAACCATCCAAACAATAGAACCCAGTGTAAATCATTCCTGGTCTCCTCACTAATTCCTAAGAGATTTTAGTTTGGGTGGGTTAGTTGGGGTCAAGGAACAAGTGAACTGTCAGGATTATTTTTTGTTTGTTTTTTAAGTATTTTATTTATTATTTTTGTTTTATGTACATGAATGTATTGCCTACGTGTATATAAGTGCACCCATGTCATGCAATGCCCATGGAAGTCAGAAGAGGGCATTGGATCCCCTGGAATTGGAGTTGTGGATAATTGTTAGCTGCCATGTGGGTGCTGGGAATTGAACCCAGGTCCACTGCAAGGGCAGCCACCATGCTTTTAACCATTGAACCATCTTTCCAGCCCAGGGTTTTTTTGTTTTCTTTTGTTTTGTTTTGTTGGTCTTTTTGAGACAGGGTCTCCCTATAGCCCCAGCTGTCCTGGAACCCACTATGTAGACCAGGCTGGCCTTGAACTCAGAGATCCACCTGCCTCTGCCTCCTGAGACTGCTTCTATTTCTCCATCCACAGACTATGTTGGGAACCAAACGCATTTGAAAAGTGATAGTCTAAGGCATGAATCAAACATGGTTAGTGTCCACACAGAGCTTAACTAGTATCTGCCGGCTGCTCTTCAGAGCCCTGGCCAACCTCCTGTAGCTAATGCTATGCATTTTACATTGTTCTGCACCTGAATTTGGGAGTTCTGGCCATGAATACATCCTGTGAATAAAGGGGGCTCATTAGATGCTGCACAGAAAAGGTGCTTGCTTTTACTCATTTCCACAAAAGAGCTACTCAAACCCTAATGTCACTTGGCCCAATTAAATATATAAATGGCAAGGGGCCAAGTTAATTACACCTCTTGGGATTTAGACTAAGCCAGGCGAGAAACAGAATAGGACAAATGGCCAAAGCTTACACTTCGCTTTAGGTCCAAACAAAGCCTTTGCCTTCATTTGCCCTTATGGGGAATATTGAGACCTGGATGCAAGGTGGATTCGTCCTGAAAAGCTTTAGCTCTTTCTCCTCATTATGGAAAAATTGGATGAATATTAACCAGACCTAGAATGAGAGCTAGCTGAAACAAGCCCATTATAGTGCAGTGAGAGGCACACACAAATGTTGACCATTCAAATTCTTTATGTCCCAAAAGAAAGGTCATGTATAAAGAGTTCCTGAACAAACCACCTTCCTAGGAAAGTCTCCTAGGAAAAGCACTGATGATATTTAAGGAATATTTACAATGATTCAAACAGTGGTCTTCTCCGCCTGGTTAAAAGCTCTTGCAATCATCCTGGGGTTGTGGAGGTGTCTCTGTTGGTAAAGTGCTTACCGTGAAAGCATGAGGACCATAGCTCTGATCTCTAGCATCCACGTTTTTAAAAGTTCAGGCATGGTAGCTTATGTCCATAATCTCAACACTGAAAAGGCAGAGGCAAGAGGATCCATGGAGCTCACTGACCAGCCAGCCAAACTGAATTGAGCTCCAGGTTCAATGAGAGACTCCTTCTCAAAAGACAAGGTGGCAGGTGGTGGCTAGGCATGATGGCACACACCACCTTTAATCCCAGCATCTGGGAGGCAGAGGCAGATCAATCTCTGATAGATCAAGGCCAGCCTGGTCTACATAGCTGGCCTACAGGTCAGCTGGGGCTGCAGGGAGACCCTTTCTCAAAATAAATAAAAAGATAGAAAAGCAACTGAAGAAGACTCCTGAGAGTGACCGCTGGCATCCACTCAAGCACACACACATGCACAAGCACCCATGTACCAAGTACACACACACACACACACACACACACACACACACAAATTCTGGAAGCTTCAGCCTCTGCCTTTTCTGCTGATGATCCCTTCAGTCATTCAGTGAGTTAGGACTTCTTCCCTGGACCAGTGTCAGCAGCAGTTATCATGCCTAGATGAGAACATTTCCTTCAAGGTAAAAGGCAACAGGGGCCGAAGATTAGTCTGTGGGGCACCAAAGATTAGTCTGTGAGGTAACCGAGTGGTGTGTTCCACAGGAGGAAAGGATGCTGGTGAATTTTATCTCCTAGTGATATCATTATTTCCAACTAATGTACTCCTCCAGACAACCTAGATAGCTTTCTTTCCTGGAGTCCTTTCCCAGCATCCCACTCAACCTCCTCTCACTGGAGCCAGGAGAGAAAGACAGCAGCTAAGCTGAAAAAAACATTTCAGTCTCCAGGAAAGACTAGACAGGCTGACAATGTATGGGTGGGTGGGGCTGGCAGACTGTGTCCCCAAGTGTGTGGTTTGGTTGCAGCAGGGAGAGTAGGGATGCTGGGTGGGGCAAAGGTCTTTTCTTTGGTCTGTGAGTCACAGGGGACTAAAGTTCGGGGAGGTTTTCTTGGAAAAGCAGAAAATAAAATTCTTAATGGTATGTCTAGCATAGTAGCAAAATGATATTTCCTTCCACTTTTTAAATTGGGATTTTTGTTTTATGTGCTTTGGATTCAGCTCCTGGGTGCTCTCGGCTTAGTTTAAAAGGGTTTTCATCTCCACATTGTCATACATGGGAAAATATACCAAGGCGCTGAGCTGTACGGCGTGACTTTCATTTCACTGTCAGACTTCAAGTTACAGTATACCTGTGTGCAGTAGAGACTCGGGGGCTTTGGCAAAGGAAAGGATCCCTTCCCAGGCTGCACAAAGAGAGCAACAGGCCCAGAGGGGAGGCTGGAAAGCATCTACCAACCTTACACACAGCCTCACAGCCCAGATGTTGGCAACAGTTCCAACTGCCTGTCATACCCCACTGCAAAAGGGCACTTGTTAGAAACGTAACTCAGAAAGTTTTTGTCAGGTGACATGGACTGATTTTTGCTTCATTCAGAAACTATTGGTCATTCTTTCATATTCTGGAAGCCAAAATATTTTAAATTTAAATTTTTTAAATTCTGGAGGCTAGAGGTAGTTTGGACCTCTTGCTTTATCTTGTTTTGTTTTGTTTTGAAGCAGAGTTTTTTTAATATATTTTTATTGAATTTTTGTGAATTTCATACAATACTTCTTAATCATATTTAGTCCCCCGTTCCCTATATGTACCCTCCCCTCATATCACACCCACATGATTTCATGCATTTTGTCATATATGTTAAGACCCATAGAATCCAGTTTCTGTACCCAGATGTCTCTTGGTGTGAGTTCATCCACTGGAGCCTGTTCAGAAAATCGACTCTTCCTCACCCTGCAGTGATCAGCTGCTAACAGTTCCTCACCAAAGTTGTGGCCTCCTGCCTGCTTCACCAGTTCTATGCTGGGTTTTGTCTGATTGAGTTTGCATGGGTCTTATGCATGCTGTTACCATTGCTGTGAGTTCATATGAGCAAGGTCCCAGGAGCCTGTAAGACTGTTTCCTTATAGTCATGCACCTCCTCCCTGAGACAGGGTTCTATACAGACCAAGCTAGCCTTGAATGCCTGATTCTCCTGTCTCCATCGCCTAAGTGTTGGGATTACAGGTATATGCTTCTATGCCTAGCTTTTATATTTTAGAAGTTTGAATGTCAATCATTATTTTAATTTATTTATTTAATTAGTTTAGTTACTTATTGGCCAAGGTGCTAGGGATCAAACTGAGAGTAAGAATCTTGTACATGCTAGGTAAGATCTCTACCTCTGATCTATATCACCAGCCTCAGGTTGCATGGATTTTTTTCAGAACTGGTAGACTGAGAGATCGCTCCACATCAACAGGGGTGGCCTGGTCTTTTCTGGGACCAACAGCAGGCTTATTCCAACAACTGCCTCAGAGCAGAGTGCTGTGAGACCCTAAAGCTTGCCACAACATTATCATCCCAGAGAACTGACTGCATGTAGGCAGGTCATGGCTGGTGATGTAGAAGTATTGCCTGATGCTTTTGTTGTTGTAGTTATTGTTATCCGAAGCCTTATTCTAGCCACAGAGTTACCTCCCCAGGAACAAGAAACTCTGATGAGACCCAGAGAAACCTGATATGATGACTTGTGTTCGTGATCGCACATTCGGGAGCACAGTAAGTTCAAGGCCAGGCTAGACTATATAATGAGTTTTAGAGCAGCTATGGATACATCGCATGACCCTGTCCCAGAACAAACGGAGGTTAGACAAGGCAGAAAAGAAAGAAGGAAGACAGGAGAGAGGAAAGGAAGGAAATGAGCGAGAAAAAAAGACCAAAGTGGTCATCAGCTAACTCCTTGAAATGCCCTCAGAGCTGGCTGCCAATGAACTTCTACTCTCCTTCCCTATGGCCTGTGGAAGGTGATGCTCACTGTGGGATCACTTCACCTGTGGCTTTTGCAAAGATGCCATAAGCAGGAGGACCATATGAGCAAAGGAGGTCAGTGTGCAGAGATGTGTGCTAGAACAAGGGGGCTGAGCAAGAAGCACTGAGTCTAAACAAACGCGAGCTATCAAGCACGTAAGTGTCTCTGAACGCCAAACAAGTAGGTCGTCGCCTCGGACAGCGAGACACAAGATGCCAGTCTTTTCTGTTGTGTTAATGAGGTTTTCAAGGAAGAAGAAGATATGTGTAAGGACAGACAGAAGCAAGGGGAATGGGAGGCCACTCAAGAAAGAGTCCATCGATTCAAAAATGGGGGAGAAAATGAGAAATACGGCTTTAAAATAAGTCTATTTCTGCAGAATGAGGGCCTTAAATTTACTGTTTCCCTTTTCCCTTGGCTTTTGGTTCAGAGGTACACAAAAGAGAGCAGTGTCTAGTGCAGGACGGAGGGTAGCTTTATTTACAATGCCAGACTGTTCAGAATTCCCATTTTATTCTTGGTAATTTGACTGTTTGGTCACGCCTCCTAGTAAGGGAAATGTTACACTGGAGTATCTGTTTAAACCTCGCAGCTTCGGATACAGTAGGTTGCGAGTGATGTCTGCTAATGGCACACATTCAGTAATTCCTATAATGTGAAATCGCAGCCAGATTTAATGTTTCGTTTCCCTGGGATTCCCTCCGAAATTATTACAGACATTATGCATTCCACTCCCTGGACTTGAAATTAATTTCAAAATGAAGTAAAAGTGCATCCATTTTGGTGCCTTGAGGGAGCTCAAATCAACAACATTCCATTTATCTTGAAGTTTCTGAAGTTTAAAATACCTGTTCATGTAACTGTATTTGATTCAGGTTGAATAACTACAAGCTGTTGTCACCCAGACTCCCGTTTTGTTTTGGTTTGTGACCTTGGATATGCCATGACTTGATGAGTCAATGCCCTCACAAGAGGCTGAGGAGATGGCTCGGTCTGGGAAAGTGTACCTCGAGCAAACATGAGGACCCGAGTTCTAGAACCCACATTAAAAGCTGGGGGGCGGCATGTGCTTGTAATGCCAGAACTAGGGAGGCCAAAACAGGTGGATCCTCAAGGATCACCAACCAGCCAATCCAGCTGACCCCAGGCCAAGTGAGACATCCTGTCTCAAAAAAAGAAAACGAAAAGAGAAGCAGAGCAATGGCTCGGAGGTTAAGAGCCTTTGCTGTTCTCCCAGACGATCTGAGGTCAGTTCCCAGCACCCATGTCAGGTGGCTCACAACTGTCTACAACTCCAGCTCCAGGGGATCTGGCACATTCTTCTAGCCTCTGAGCATACCTGCACACATGTGGCATGCAGAGAGAGAGAGAGAGAGAGAGAGAGAGAGAGAGAGAGAGAGAAAAAAGTATGAAGTTTCTTAAAAAAGAACAAAGTGAACATCTCCTGAGGAACAACATCCAAGTTTGACCTCTGGTTTCTACATGCACCTGTGTACACACACACACACACACACACACACACACACACACAATTCCGTTTTATTTATAGCACTGTATTAACCCTCTAACCATTATCTGCTAAACTTGTGATTATTTTTGTGTGGCTATCATGATACAAAAATATTACCAGCATGAAATAACCTGGCAAGAAAAATAATTAAATAGCTGCATCAACATCTTCTTTGCACAACTCTCTGTCATAGGAACAGAATTCACAACATGCACCACTTTGATTAATCAATCAATGCATTGGCTATGCCTCCAATACCTGGCCCAAGTAGAAAGCTTGGTGGTTGGAAAATCTCCAAACATTTTAGAATAAAGCAACCAGATCTGTGTTAAGTTGTGATTCAAAAATTCCCAGATAATAAATCTTTAATTTGCTACCCTGGCAACTCTGACCAAATTTGAATTAAAAGAATATTTTCCACACAAAGCTTTGAAAGGATTTGCCTCCTGAATAGTTTCAAAAGCATAACTTTTAGTCAAGGCACACTTCTTACTGTCCAAAAGGAAATGGAATGAAAAAAAAAAAAACCATCAAGGGAATAATTCACAAGTTTTACCCCAAAATGAATGACAGCTGTTTGAGAGTTCATTTGCACCGATGTCCCATTAGGTTCCAAACATCCAGGGTCTTGTAATTATCTCATAGATTTAATAAAACCTTGTTAGTCAAAACTTCACCTCCATAGTCTGGGACTCAGCTGGGAACTCATACCCTTGTAACTATATGTAACTGTCCAAGGCAGTCTGAGTAGGAAGGGAATCTAAGTGCTCAGTTCTTCCCACACTTGACCATTTTTATCTAATTGACCCTGTTTGTTCATGTCTCTCTCCCTTACTACAGTGACTGATGGCTGGGGTTAAAGGTGACATGTATATTTTCATCTCAAGTAAGCAGACCAATGGACCAAGAGTGGCTCAGAAGTTTGCTAGCAGTCAAAAACACGCTCTGAACATCTGCAGTGGCGCTACGCTCTTCCACTTTATTTTTTTATTTATTTTTGTTGTTGTTGTTGTCTTTTTGAAGCAGGGTCTCCCTGTAGCCCCAGCTGTCCTGGAACTCACTATGTAGACCAGGCTGGCCTTGAACCCACAGGGATCCACCTGCCTCTGCCTGTGCTGGGATTAAAGGCGTGGCCACCACACCCGGCTGGCTCTTTCACTTTAAAATGGTGGATGAATTTGAAAGCCTGAAGATCCTTAGAGATCAGCTAGAAGCCAAATCTTCTTTCTCAACTAAGAAAACTAAAACCAAAAGGAAGTCATGGCAGACCAAAGCCCTGTGGCTGTGAGAGGCAGGACTGAGGCCCCTCTGGCTCTGTCATTCCATTCACCCCTCTACACAGAGCTTCTTTCTTTCCTGTTTTCTCTGAACTGAGTTCAGGGAGCCAGACATTATCACTCTCATGTCTGTATCCTCAGCACAAAGTTCAGGAAATGGAGGTCTACAGTGAAAGTTGTTATTTATGGATTTCTTCCCCCCAGACAAAATAGCTGTGTCATCAAATGCAGGAGAGGATATAGGTGAAAGGGAGCCTTACATATCATTAACGAGGAAGTAAGTAATACACCACCATGAAAATCAGTATGGAGGTTCCTCAAAAAAACTAAAAATAGAACTACTACATGATCCAGGTATATCACTCCTGGGTATATACCCAAAGAACTCTAAGTCCGCATATCAGAGAAACTTGTGTGTACATGGTTTCTACAGCAGTATTTACGATATCCTATATCTAGAACCAGCCTAGATGTCCATCAACGGATGAATGGTCAATGTAAATGTGATATATATGCACAGTGGTGCTTTACTCAGCCATAAAAATGAATGAAATTATGCGACTTGCAGAAAAATGGATAGAGCTGGAGGTCATCCTGTTAAGCAAAATAAGCTACACACAGAAAGACAAATGCCATATTTTCTTTCAAAACCAGAATCTAGATTTAAATGTGTGTGTGTGTGTGTGTGTGTGTGTGTGTGTGTGTGTTTCTATGACTTGAAAATAGGGTGAGGATTATTAGGGAAGAAGAAGGGGATCAATGAGATGAAAGAACATGGTCAAAACACACTGTGTACATGTACAAAAATGTCATAATAAAACCCATTATTTTCTATAACTAAAATGCACTAACAGCACGTATGGGAAAATAGTTTTGTCTGGCTCTTATTGTACATGTGTCTTATTACCACACATCTTCATGGCTAAGAAAAGCCTAAAGGAAACATCAGAATTGCTAGAAAGTTTGCCAGCCATCCATGACCAATGCGAATGTCTGGATTTCAGGTGAAAGTCTTCCAGAAGACTCATTGTGCTACAGATCACAGTCCTTGAACCTAAGTAGAGTTACATTTTATGGGGTGTTTAGCCACCTATTTTGGTCTGTATACACACATTTACCAGCACTGTGAGAGTATATCCCAATACCAGTGAATACATACTTACATCATTATTTTGAGAACCATACAGAGACCTTTCATATGGATGTGATACAATGGATTTTACTGTCAGAATAATAAATATTCTCATCATGCAATTGCAAATTTTTTTATATTTTAGTTCTTATTACAAAATTATCTGCCAGAAATGTAATAATTTCGGGGGGGGGGGTTGTTTTTGTTTGGCTTTTTTGGTTTTTGTGGATTTTTTTTGGTTGTTTTTGTTTGTTAAGTTTTTTGCTTTTTTGGCCTTTTTGAGAAGGGGTCTCTCTGTAGCCCCAGCTGGCCTAGAACTCACTATGTGGACCAGGCTGGCCTGGTCTCACAGAGATCTACCTGCCTCTGCCTCCTGAGTGCTGGGATTAAAGACATGTACCACCACGCCCAGCACAATTTCAGTTTTGTCAACTTTATTAAAATGTGCGTTTACCCCATCCCCACCAATGCTAGAAATCCTTACTGTTCCAATGTCATGGCAAAAAAAAACAAAAAACAAAACAAAACCAGGTTTTAGTTTCTAACTTGGGTGTTATTAATAAGGCTGATAAATTTGTGTGTTGCAAAGAGCCAATCATTTCAAAAGCATTACTCCATATGATGAAACTATGCTTACTAATTTTTTTCACAGCTTACTAATTTTAATGAAGACACAGGTGATAAAAAGAAATAGAAATTTAAAATAATAAATATATAAAGGAACGAAGCATTGTGCTGTAAAGGGCTGTGAACTATGTGAATTTGAGGAGATTAGTTGAGGGACATTGAAACCAAACATAACAGATAAGAAGAAACAAGTGAGGAAAGAGTAAGACTGAGTGTCTTCAAGGAGGAGGGCGGTAGGTACAAAGTCCAGAATGAAGAGAAACCCCAGGGCCTGCTCTAGAAAACGACCAAAGATTGATCTGGTCAGGAACTGATAAAGAAAGAAATGGAAAGCCAGGTGCGGTGGTGCACACCTTTAGGCCCAGCACTCAGGAGGCAGAGGCAGGCGGATCTCTGTGAGTTCAAGGCCAACCTGGTCTACATAGTGAGTTCCAGGCCAGCTGGGGCTCCAGGGAGACCCTGTCTTAAACAAACAATCCATCCCCAAACCAAGTCAAACTGATACAGGAGCTTTCCAAGAAAGAAAGAAATGTAGTAGTCTACAATTAGAGTGGAAAGGGGCCTAGGAGGCAGATCTTGCAGGGCACAGAAGGCCTGGAAAACTGAATTTTATGTAAGTGCAGGAAGATGACAGGGATGAAGTGTCCAAGTCAACAATATGGTCCAATCCATGGATTTAAAACATCACATGGAATACAGAAAGAAGTCAGAGTGGGGAGCACTGTTAGGGGATGACCCAAAGTACAGCAGGTGCATGCTCAGGGCAGGGACAGTGGAGATGGGAGGACAGGAGGCTGAAGAGCTCTACACCAGAGCTATAGCCAGCCATTTCTGGTGGTAATTCAAGAAACAGAATTTTAAATATGGGAAGGAGTGAATTACAAATTTCTGACTGAATGACTTAAAATGACGCCATTTGCTGAAAAGGCCCTAGAACAAGTGTGGTGGTAAGACAAGAATTTCGTATTGGTACCAAATACCACACGAAAAATGAGGAACTAAGCAGCCATTGAAATGGTTCTATAAATTACAGCATAAACATACATCATTAATGAAAATGACGGTTTTGAAGGACAGCTATTAGGTTAAGAAAATGTTTGTAATATATAACTGAAAAATAAAAGAATACACTACTGTTCTAATCCAGTACTTGGGCAGTGGGAACAGGAACAGCATGAGTTCAAAGCCAGCCTGGGCTACATAATGAGATTTTTGTCTCAAAAAAAAAAAAATACTATTGGGTACAAGAGATGGCTCAGCTGTTAAGAGCACTGGCTGTTCTTCCAAAGGACCCAGCACGCATATAGCAGCTAACACCAGTCCACAACTCCAGTTCCAGGGGGACCCGACACTCTCTTCTGGCTTCTGCAGGTACCAAGTATGCAGGTGGGTGCACTTACATGTATGCAGGCAAAACACTCATACAGATAAAATAAAAATAAATAAAATCATTTTAAAATACTGTTTATACGGGCTCACCTATACAAATATGCTGACAGAAATAAAGTAGAATGAAATACATCAAAAATATTTATAAATATTTATGTAATCACATTTGTAAATATGATTACATTTTAATGGTGAGATTATAATTTTTACTTTCCTAATGAATTTCATTTCTAAATTTCCCCATTAAGCATGTATTTCATTATTATTGCCACACACACACACACACACACACACACACACACACATGTACACACACTCACGTACATACAAACTCTTCCAAAACTGTGCCTGCAGAGGCCCACAGACTAGTTTGAGTCAAGGCATAATTAAACTGTTTAACTCAGAAGATAGATGAAGCACAATGTTGTGTTGTCTTTTCTTACCCAAGGGTCTTGAAAATGATCACTGGTGCCTTACTTGTGGACACGTGTGAAATATGTATGTTTCCAGGCTGATCAAGGCTGGAAGGCTTCAGAAGAGACCTCAGACCTCCTAGCTGGTGACCAAGTCTTTTTCTGTGGGGCATTTACACCACTTCAATGGAGTCACACTTCTCCGATTTTGTGACGACAAAAACCAGCCAAGATTTATAGATCTGACGGACCTACCACTACCACAGGCAGAGCAAGAGACTGGCAGGCTGCCGTGGCATCACATGTTCCTGCTACTATCTGCTTAGCTAACACCTTAGAGTCCTTTAATAGGGAACAGATCCTTCTATTCCACAACTTGAAAACAGGCCTCAAAGTCCATCTTCCTGGGCAAGCTCATCTTTTAGGTTAAACTCACCCTAGACATTCAGGGCTTTTATCAAATACGTTCCTGAGAAAAGGTTTCAAAAGAGCCACCTGAATACAGTATGCCTTAAGGTTAGGGATTCTCACAAGGCGAAAAGAGAAAGGGGTGAGACTTGGGAGAAGCAGTTAAGGAAACAAATGCTTAATGAATTTTTCTGCATACTGGTCACTGGCCAAGTCGGTGTACATATATACTATATTTCGCCCTACGGGCCCAGAAAAACAGGAATACTATCCATTCATTCACTCAACAAACATTTATTGAGCATATGCTAGCTATGTCCGGCAATCTTCCAGTTCCTGGTGATATTGCAAAAATCAAACCACACAGACTTCTTGCTCTCAAGAAGCTAGCACAAGGTACTTGGAGGAGACAGACAACACACATTCTCCAAATGAGCACAGAGCATAGCAGATGGTCCCGAGTGCTATGAAGAAAACTAAAGCAGAATCAGGGGCCAGCAAGGGAGGGGCGATGCAAATGTCTCTACAGCATGCAGCTGCTAAGTGACTGAGGACCAAACTTGTTCATAAGCTGCTCGTTTCCTAAGCCCTCCTTGTCTTGCAGGGGACCCTGTCCTCCTAGAAAGCTCATTGGACCTGAAAATTTTGCCTGACGTTAGTCCTACCAACAACTCCCAAATACTTAATGAGTAAGTCTTGGTAAACAATCGTTAGCCCACTGTGAGTTGAGGATAATCTGTTGACTTATCATTGTTCTGAATGATTAGATTTTGCTTGTATGTGAATTCAAAGCTCCTACAATCCTGGTGATATTCAAAAAAAAAGAAAAAAAGAAATCATTATCCCATCATCTGAAATTTTGGAGCCCCAGGCTCCATTAAGCACTGGCAACATCCACTTCCATTTCTGTAGGAAGAAACAAAAATACAAGAATGGTGCAAATTTCAGTCTGATAAGAGCTTTTGGAGGTAGCTGGGTTGCTAAAGTACTAGCTATTAAAGTATGAGGACTTTAATCCCATCCCTAAAGGAAAAACTTTTAAAGCCAAGCATGGTAGTGACATGATGCAATCAGTCCTGGAGACACAGAGGGCCAGCTTGGCCCAACTAGTAAGCCCCATGTCACAGCAAAAGACCCTGTCTCAAAAAACAAGGTGGACCACTCCTGAGGAATGACACTTTAAGTTGACTCTTACTCTGGCCTCCACATGCACTTACACATACGTGAACACACCACACACACGCACACACACACACACACACACACACATGCATGCACGCACACACACGCTTCTCTTTTTCTTAAATATTCTATTAAGTTATAGTTTTCTTGGTGCAGAGCAAGAGTTGATGTTTTCTTATTCAATGCACCTTTGCATGTTTCTAAAATTGCATCTTCAAATCACCACCCTAGCTAACTGCAAGGCATTTGGAACGCATAGTTCAAACCTGTCTGTGTTTGAAGTTCTTAGCTTCCTGTGAACAAATATGGCCTGATCATGGTCTGGGCTAGAGAAAATTAGCCTTCATTGTATCTCAGCAAAGAGAAGAATCAAGGCAAACAGAAAGAATATTAATTTTCATCAAGAGAAAATCAAACTTGTCCAAGAACTTTACTGGCAGAAGTGAAATTAGTTTTTCTATAGCAAATAGTTAGTGGAGTTGAGGGATTAGCCTATTACCCAAGAAGGAAGGAAAACCCACTGGAGCCCAGAGGCTCTCTTATTCTCAGTAGCACAGCTAACTCTCAAAAACAAATACGATTTGTCTCTGCGCTTTCATTTTTACAAAAAGCACCTAAGACTAGATGATCTTAAAGCTCTCCCCTGCTAAAAATCAAATTATTAAAGAAAGCCCTCTAAATTCATAAAGCTCAAGTCAATTGTTAAAATTGTTATTGAATGCAAAGAACCAGCCTCAGGGGCGGGGGGCGGGGGCGGTGGTCACCCTGGAGCCAAACAAAATTCACTGTAGACAGTAATGGGCACAAAGCATTTGAATCGGCAGACTGCAGTGGGATTTAGTACTCCCACTGTGGTTCACAGGCTGGCCCACAAGCGCTTAGTATGGAAACAAAATAGGAGCAGAGCTCTGCATTATCTAGAAACTCTCAAAACTAAACTGGGAGAAGTGACCTTGCCAAATACCATGGCTCTAGACTATCTTTAATATTCCTACAAAGCATATCAACTTACAGGGCCAGGACCATGGCTCAGTCAGTAAAATGTTTGCCGTGTAAACATGAGGACCTGAGTTGAGATCCCCAGAACCCACATAAAAAGCCAGGTGCAGAACCAGAGAGATAGTTCAGCAGTTAAGAATGTGTACTGGCCTGGTGTGGTGGTGTACACCTTTAACCCCAACTCTGGGAAGGCAGAGTCTGATGGATAGTTTAGAGTTTGAGGCCAGCCTGATCTACATAGTAAGTTCTAGGCCAGCTGGGGCTACAAGAGGTCCTGTCTCAAAAAACAAAAAGAAAAGAAAACCATGTACTGCTCTTGAAGAGGACCTGAGTTTGATTCCCAGCACCCACCTGGGGTGGCTCATAATTGTCTGTAACTCCAGCTGCCAGGGGATCCAACCTTCTAGCTTCCACAGACAGCTACACTTGTATGCACATACATACGCACAGATGCATGATTAAAAATAAAATAAAAGGTGGGCATGGTGTCACACATCTTTAATCCCAGAACTCAGGAGGCAGAGGTAGACAGATCTCTTGTGACTTTGAGGCCAGCCTGTTTTACACAGAAAGTTATGGGCCATCAAGGGCTACACAGTGAGACCCTCTCTCAACAAATAAATAAGTGAATGAATAAATAAATGAAGGATTTTTAAAAGTCAGGTGTAGTGGTGCTCACTTGTATCCCTGTGCTGGAGACACAGACTCTGGTAGATTTCTGGAACTTGCTGGCCAGCCAGTCTAGCTGAATCTGTGAGCTCCAGGTTTAGTTTAGTGGAAAACTTCTATCTTTAAAAATAAATAAATAAAACCAAGATCAAGCCAGTCAAAAACTTCAGCATAAAGAGGGAAGAGGCTCATGAGGCCTCACCCCTAGCTGAGAAGATACTGGCAGTTAATAGCCACTGGAAGAAGGAGGGTCTGTTTTCTTCAGCAGCGTGGTCCTCGATAGGCTTCCCATGCTCCAGTGGATGGTGCCCTACACCCAAGTACATATGGGCAGCATTGATTGGACTCAGTGGATTATCTAAAAGAAGACATGAAGTTGGGAGGGAGATGTGGTGGAAGTCCAAGAGGAGTTTTACAGGGGGATCAGGGGCAAAACTAAATACACTGGATTCATGTATGAAAATACCAAGGAACAAAAAAGAACTTTAAATGAGGAATAGAGCAATTTTAAAAATAAGGTATAGATATATAGTGGAATATCTAATGTTGATCTCTGTTCTCCACATGCACACACATACATGCACCTATAAACATACACACAAAACAAACTTTTAAAAAATACATACATATATGTTGGTGGTTTAGAGTCCCGTGGGGTCCAAATAAAGACTAGTTTCAATTGGCAGGAAAGAAAGAGCATTTGAGACCCTGTTTGCTAGATTTCTGGTTAACAGAGTCCATGAATTTACCTGGGGCCTTGCATCAACCAAGGCTCCTCTGTCAATCAGAAGATCTGTCCGAAGGCCATGTTTATAATTACAGGAACTTTGAGCTCAGTCTGAAAACTGAGTTATTTCCACCCTGAGTTTTGTGTCTCCCTCCATCTGAACTGCTTGGGATGAAGGACAATGATAGGCACGGAGTCAGCAAATGCTGTAGAAAGAAGTTAATTCAATAGGAGACTCTACACAGAGTTCTGTCCCCTAGAGGCATTGCCAGTTCCCTAGAAAAGACACACTGAACTTGACCCAATGGCACCTTTACCATAATTACCTTTTGTGGTACACATAACTTAATTTCAGATTAATTATTTGGATAACTCTAGAGAATAGGTTCCACCCTCCTCAAAATTCCTTTCACTCTTTTGCAAAGTTAGAGAATTCCTCCAGCTATAACAACTGGTCTAAGACTCAAGAGAGCCATCAGCTTAGTAGAACTCTTTGTGAAATGCCTTGATATGTATTTTTACAAGTAAGCATGTTAAAAGAAAGGGTGCAACTGTTGTAAGATAATATATATGAATGGACTTTGTAAACTGCAACAACACTTAAATAGTGCTGCTTTCTCAACAATACCCTGTTTCAAATACCAAATACACCTGACTTCCAGTAAGACTTGTCACATATTAATGGTCCTTACAAGCCCTATAACTTTCACCTTCCCATAAATCAATGCTCACCACAGTACTGTGCTCATGTCAATTGAATATAGCCTGAGTAACATTCACTAGGGGATGTAAAGCAACAACCTATCTGTCTGTGGTGATAATCTTTTACCTTGAAGAATACACACACACACACACACACACACACACACACACACA
>NW_008350388.1:2967655-2982148 GCF_000622305.1 Nannospalax galili
ACTTCAAAAGCACATAACTTTAACTTTTACAAAAGGAAAAAAAACTCTAATGGTTTGAAAGTGAGCATTCACTACCTGGTGATAAAAAAAGATGTTAATTTTTACGTGGCCTCTGCTTTAACTGCCTCCAAAGCCGAGCCCATTGCTTGACTAGTTTTACCTAGCAAAATTGTCCTGATAAACACAGCTGAGAGGGGTGGGCAGAAGTAATAACTATGGGATTCCTCTTCCTTATAACTGGCTTATTCTGTTCCCTTCTTGGTGTTTGAGATGATAGAATAGGCCCCCTCCCCCAAAACTACAGAGAATAAATTATTATGAATCAACATGTTATTTGTGCTGGTATTTCTAATGCTACGATCCACCTGCTACTCACAATGTGATTTTTTTTTTTTTTTAGTTTTTTCCAAGAATTTCATTCTGCTTTGTCTCCAGAATAAAGTGTACTGTAAAATAAGCACAAATGGGATTTTGAAATTAATGCCCAACCACATGCATAAGAAGGCCCTGCTCCTATTTCCTTAGGTAAACCACACCAGCCTTTCACCCCAAAGTAACTTAAGAGGGCTTCGTGGGCTTTGGCTTTTTCTCTCTCATTTGAACTAGCGTTTGAATTTGATCTCATCTGATACAATGAAAATAAACAGGAATTGACAGAGACTTGGTTTAAGAATCATTATATCACAGTCAGGATCTATAGAACTATGGTTATATCTGCCAAGGGTCAGAGCTGCTGACTTGTCTCCTTTTTAAAGATTCGTGTAGAGGCAGAACAGCTGGCTGGGTTTGTTGGAAACACCTCTAACATGCTTTTTAAATTTTTATTTATGTATTTATTTTTATTTTATGTGTATGAGTGTTTTGCCCACATGTAAGTACACCACAAGCATGCAATGCCTGCAGAGGCCAGAAGAGGGTAGACAGTTTTGAGCCACCATGTGGGTGCTAGAAACCAAACCCAGGTCCTCTGCAAGTGTTCTTAACCACTGAGCAAACTCTCCAGCCCCACTTCTGACACATTTGATTCCCTGGAACCTGCTATAGTCAGTAGAAGGGACGATGCTGACAGATGAACTCTATGTGGGTAGCAGACTGTAATTCCTAAGAATCTGCTAGATTTGGGGAAAATGCTCTCTGTAAAAAGGAAAAACAACATAAATATTTTCTTAGTTTGATTCCTGGCACTCTGATGAAATATCATAGACTGGGTAAATGAGAAGTTCATTTGGCTCTTGGTTCTAGGACAGGAAGTTCAAGACCATGGAATCTGGTGAGGGCCGCTGTGTTGGATCATGGCATGGCTGAAGGGCCTGGGAACATGCAAGAGACAGAGAGAAAGGAGGATGAACTCCTAGGGTGAGTTAACACTCTCCCCTATACTGCATCCTCCTGACCATAAGGCCAGCATCCTCACAACCAAGTCACCTCTTGCAGTTCCCACTTCGGTTACCATCATGATGACAGAGATTTCCAGAGCATGACAATTATCACATCCATCTCTCACGGTGGTAATTAAACTTCAAAATAGATTTTTGGAAACTACATTGAGGCCATAGAAAATATATATGAGCTTTAAATATAAGCTGGGTGTGATGATGCCCACCTGTAATCTCAAAACTCAGGAGGCTCAGCCAGGAGGATCATGAGTTTATAACCAGCCTAGATCATGAAATCCTGTCTCAAAGCCAAAATAACAATAACAATTGTATTCCCATCCTTACCCCAAATGTAAGGAAGAAAATTTCCCATCCGTATCCCAAATCTCTGATCGTCAGAGTTGCTTCTAGTTACTGTCCTTTCTCCATTAAGAGGCCAAACTCCTCAGCCCACATTGGAGGCTTTCCTTGCTATTCCTAAATTCTAGTCCAACTTCACTTGACTCTCCCTGTATGAGTCAAAACGCTAGTTGAACACAATTGCTCAGTGATGCCCAGAAAACCAAGATGCCTCTAGGTCTTTATATGTGAGACCCATGCATGTGTCACATCCTCTCTCCCACATCTTCTCATTAAAATCCTACACACCCTTCAAGGCACAGCTCAAATTCACTTCTTCAAATAAAGCATTCCCTGACCAGGAATTTTCTTTCTGAACTCCCACAGTGAACAAGTGCTCAGGGAGTAAAGACACTTGGTGAACAATCCTGACAACCTGCGTTCACTCCCCAGAATAGGAGAGAGCCAACTCCCAAAAGCTGTCTTCTGATCTCCACATGTGCATGACTGACACATCATGCAACTCTCACACACAAATAATAAATAACTGAAATGAACTGTCACCGTAAGGGGAACAGCATCATTCCTGACACATTTCTTCTTTTTGGAGTATGGTAGGATATGAAGAAAGACACCAAACTATAGCCCTGTTAGCTCACTTCCTCTTACAACTCCTCAACTGCCTCTTACAACCTCATCCAATCCTGAAACTTATTATTTAATATAAATCCTGCAGTTTATTATTCTCATTTAACAGATAATGGAATTGAGGCTCAGAGAACTTCTTGGAATTAAATCTTTTATTCACAACTTCCCACCAAAGCTAATACACACACACACACACACACACACACACACACACACACACACACACACCTTTTAGAATGTTGGCTGTAGTTCTTTACAAACGTTTCTTTCTTTCTGGATCAGAAGTTATCATGGTAATGGTAGTGTTTATCATTATTTTTGTTGTTCTGACAGAAACAAAGCGGTCACTCTTCACCTTTGCCCCACCCCTACCAGCATAATAAATTTCTAGTTCCAAGTTGTAGTACATTATTATTCTTTCAGAAACCAAAATGTGGGGCTGGAGAGATGGCTCAGTGGTTAAGAGCACTGGCTGCTCTTGTAGACAACCTGGGTTTGAGTCCCAACGCCCACATGGTAGCTAACAACTGTCCTTAACTCCAGTTCCTTAACCCCAGTTCCAGGGGATCTAACACTCTCTTCTGGCCTCCACTGGCACTGCATGCATGGGTGCACTCACATACATGTAGGCAAATACTCATACATGTAAAATAAAAATAAGAAAACAAAATATTTCTCAAAACAAAAGGAAACAAAGATATAAATTTATTTTTCTATTTCAAATTACCTTGAGGGGTAGAGGGAAAAAAAACACAATCTTGCCTAGAAATTAGAAAATGAGGGTAATTATTTTGGTGAGGGCAGCTGCTGTAGGAACAAGGGATGAAGTGTGGGTGCTGGACAAGTGTGTCATTTAATTCTTGACCTGCCTGTGGGGTGGGTGGCAAGAAGACTCTCATATTACAAATGAAGACCCCAGGAGAGCAAGGAGAGAGAAGAGAGGCAGGAGAAACTCTGCAGCTTGTACTCTTGAGCCGCACCGGATCCCCTCTGGGTCTGCTGCCCTATTTAATATTCACTGGCAGACAGAACTCCATTTTCTCTCTGTCTCCTAACCAGAAAAGACCTCTTTCCCCACTGTCCCTTCTCTCCAGTCTATTTTCATGATTCCTTAAATAATTTCTCACTTCTAAATGAAAGAAACACTCAACACAGAATTGAGAGGAAACTGAACCACCTTCTTCTTATACACAGGCAAGGAATGAAAAATAATTCAAAGGAATCCCATCTGCCCCCACCACACACCACTACCCATACTACAATCGGTACTTCCCCATGTAGGTAGCCTGCCTCCCAGTGGAAACCAGCTACAAGCATTCAGAGTTTATAGCCATAAATACACAATGGCTCTTTTAATAGGTAGATAGAAAATCAGGGCAAGGGCCAGGGAGATAGCTCAGAGGATAAAGGCGATTACAACCATGTCTGACAGCCTGAGTTCAATTCCCAGGACCCACAAGGTAGAAGGAGAGAACCAATTCCCACAGTGTGTCCTGTGATCGACACACATGCACTGTGACCCACTGCCCCTCCCCACATACACATATATTACAAATGCAAATTTTTTAGAAAGAAATAAAAGAAAATTAGGTGGAGACGTTATGATTGCAACTCTATTATGAATGATGATATCTCATATTTGTTGACTAGGAAACACAAAACAAAGGAAGAATAGCAAGCTATCCATCTTCGAAACCATCCTATCTGGGAACCAGACAGTAGGTGCAAATATTTCTTTCATTTCCAAGTTTTAGCTCCTATAACTCTTAATTAAACTCTCAATCTTCGACAGCATTTCTTCAACAAAGAAAACTTGCACAGGAGTGCTTTCAAGAAAGCTTTAAAAATGGTGAGGTTGGAACACTTGCAGTTTGTCTATATGAAATACTCTCCTGAATCCATCATTTTAAAGCATCCCAGTCCACACTCCATGTTAGCTGTCACTTCACTGATGCTTAATTTATTTTACCACATATCATAGTTTAATTAAACGCCAGGCAGGAGTTTCCCCGGGTCATCTTTCCTGCCCAGCTATGTCAGGACTTTTACACTTAAAGCTAACAATAGAAAAGGCAGTCAAAGCAGAAGGGTGTTTCGTTTAGATAGCTGGGTCATGTGTGTCTTCACTGCCCACAGATAGTCTACACTACTCCCCTATCTCCCAAGTTTTTAAGTAGCTCATAATTCTTATTAATGGCCGCAGCACCTGCACTGGGGTGGACAAGTCTGGTCACCAGCAGGCCCCCTGCTGTGTCACTCAACAGGCATCATGCTCTCAGCCCAGCAGGCGCTCCTGTTTGATTTTATTCTCCCAGACAAACAAGAACTTTGTGGACATTTGGAAATTCTTTGCTAGGAACTAAAACTTTGCCTTCAGAAAGTAGCAACGAAACACATACCAGACGGTCCATTTAAGTATGTATTTCAGTGCACAGCTACACAAATGCAGTTCACCCCGTCCTTTTAGCAAGAAGAGGTAGAAAGAATCTCTCTTCAGAAACAGGTATAAAACTGAGCAACTTTATTTTAAAAAAACAATCATTTCAGATCACTCAAAGTGACCACAGGCAGAAGGCAACCTGAGACGTTGGCTGGGTTCGTACCCAGTGCTTTGTAGACACACAAATAAATGGCCGGGGTTTGTTTCCCATTCCGAAGCCAGCATCCTCCTGTCTTTGCTGTTCTTCCACTTACTCCTTTGCTTCACCTGTATTGAGAACATGTCTATATTGGTACCTAGAGCTCTCTTTTTCTTTTTCTAATTGTTGAGTATTAAGGCACACCATAATTGGCTTGGTCATTTCCCTATTCAGCAAACTATTCCCTTGGTTGTTTCTAATATTTCCCCATTACAAATAATATTGCAAAGAACTATTTTGGTAAACACAGGCAAGCATTTCTGTCAGCAACTACTGGCCCAAAGGATGCGCTAATGTTCAATTTGCCAAATCCAAAAAGGCAGAATGCTTAAGGAGACACCAAGTCTCCAGAACTGATCACCACCAGCCCTGGGAAGAGTCCTAAAATTGCTCAGTCAAAATACTAGAAATACCTCCAAGCTGTATAGACTCCATTGGATGGGTCCGGCACGTCATGGCGCAGCCAGACTCCAGTCCAGAGTCTCTTACGTTCAAGCCCAGTATTTTCCACCACAACATGTCTTATGAAGCCAAAGATTAGACTTGAAATTTGAAGTTACCCTTTCCAGTGTAGTTGAGATACTTTTTAAAAAATGTTTTCTTCCCTTGGAGTTTTTAGCAGTATGGCAACCAATTGGGACTTGTTATGAATCAAACATCAAGAGTAGAAATAACTGCAAAGCAAACAGGTACGTTCAACATTAGGACAATGCTCTGACTTTAAATATGTGCACGGAACCTGATTTCCGTACGGAGTGATACTTGAGAAAACTACAGTGCTATCCTCACGTGCCCACCACTTTATGGAAATTTTTGCAACCATCATCCTCCAAGGCCTCTCAAATCACCTCTTACTACATCCCAATCCCCTTAAACAGAGTGGCATGAAGGAGCAGCCATTTTATCATATACATGAATCTGTGTGACTCGAATTTGGAAAGGACACAACAATGGAGGCTTAGCTGAGCTCTGCAACACATGGAGCCTCAGCTGGGAAGACTCCAGTGTGGGGCAGACTCAACAGACGGGGCTAGCATCATCTGAAGGTGCACTCACTCAAGCGTCTGCAGGTGGAAGCTGGCTGTCATCTGGGATCTCAGCTGGCACTCTTGGCCAGAGCACCCACACATGGCCTCTCCATATGGTCTCTGTTGTTCTTTGTGGCACAGTGACTGGGTTCCAGGAGCAAATGTCCCAAGATTGGCCTTCCGGTGATGGTGTTAGAAGGGAACTGAGAGAGCATCCTCAGCAAAAAATGAGGCTAAAACAGACAACCACTTTAACACACTCATTTTAAGTCATTGGAAAATGGCCAAGGGTGAATAACTCCAAAAGTATTTACTCATGAAAACTGCCACCATATCAGCCCTTTCTGGCCTGGGACATCCCAAGCTCAGATTGTAAGACCCTTATTTTCCCCTGCTGGAAGGAGGGGACTGGGTTCAGGATGAATGACAAGTCAGCTGAAAGAAAGCAACAGTAAAACTGAAAGAAATGTAGGAACACAGAGATAATAAACATCATGCGCACTGCTGGCTGACTGCTGTTAACACGTGCTTGAGGGAGACCAGAAAGAACCCAGCAAAAAATGGGGCTCGGGGAGACACATGCACGGATGGAGAGTGACAGAGAGGCCTGGGAGGGGTCTGAACAGCATTCTCTAAAGGAATAGTCGAATACATTGTGGAAGATTCTGTGTACATATTCTGGAACATCCTGCGGCAGACAGAAGGTAAGATCTAGATACATAAAACCAATGCAGAATAACTAACACATATAGCTTGCCAAGGGCTCCAAGAAAAAGGGCATTTGGGGGATGTTTGGATTGGCTTTGGGCTTTATGCTGCTGCTGCTGCTGCTGCTGCTGCTGCTGCTGCTGCTGCTGCTGCTCTTTTGTTTTTATGTTTGTTTTTGAGACAGGACCTTGTGTAGCCCAGGCTGGGCTCAAAGTCACTGTGTATTGAGGTAGTGCTTGAACCCCTGAACCTCTTGCCTACATCTCCTGAATTATGGAATGACACTTTTGTTTGTAAAAGTCAGGGATTTTTCTGACTTATTTCCTTATATTAATCTTTTAATCATCACAAACTTAAAAGGCAGTGTGTATAGTCAAAGTTCAACCAGAACAAGCTAGGTATATGGATGTATAGATGGATGACTGATTAGATAGATGATAGATGATAGATAGATAGATAGATAGATAGATGATAGATAGATAGATGATTGATAGTTTAGTGAAAGACCCTGTTTTAAGGAAATAGAGCAGGACATCTGACATCCTCCTCTGGCCTCTGCAGCATGCCCCCCCAATACACACCTATATATGTCAACACATACACTGCACATACACATACAGATAGATGATAGATCGATAGATTAGATAGATAGATAGATAGATAGATAGATAGATGATAGAGAGATAAATGATAGACAGATGATAAAGATAGGTGATCAATTTATTACAAGGAATTGAATTGAATAAATGAGGGAGCTTCTAAAACTGTCCAAATACTATCTGGAAGTGAGTATCAAGGACACAGGACAGTTCTAATCCATTGGTAGGCAGGAAAGGGAAGCCCACAGACAGGCAAGATGAAATTCGGTAGACATGAGCTGAGGCTCTCGCATACTCATGAGAAAGTCTCCAAATCTGCAACACTGTGGAATGGCCCATCTTTTGAGGAGGAGTGAGGAGCCTGTGAAGATGGGCATCCACCACCCCATGATTATACTAGTTAATAGGACAATAAGGAGACTAAGTGGGCTTGATTTGGGACTCTTTGAAGCAAAGAGTTGGGGGTTGGCTCAGTGTTTTAACCACTGAGAATTTCCTGCTCTTTGAGAGTATCAAAATTTGATTCCCAGCACCCACATCAGGTAACTCACAGACTCCTATAACTCCAGTTTTAGGTGGCCCAGTACCTTCTTCTGTCCTCTATAGATACCCATACACATATGGAACACACTCATATAGATGACACACATACACATAAATGAAGGAAGGAAGGAAGGAAGGAAGGAAGGAAGGAAGGAAGGAAGGAAGGAAGGAAGGAAGGATCTATTTTTTTAAAAAAACAGAGTTGGCTGGGCATGGTGGCACATGCTTATAATCCCATCACTCAGGAAGCTGGGCCAGAAAATTATAAGCTTGAGGCCATCCTGGGCTACATAGTGGTATCCTGACTGGTATCTTGTAAGAGTTTTCTGTGCCTGGTAGCAGAAAAGAAAGTAAGAAATTCAAAGTGCAGGATGATCACTGGCTTTGAATATAGAAGGACAACATATCAAAAGACATGTGTGTTCTCTAGGAGGTTAGAAGAGTTCGCAAACATCAAGAAAGAGTAACGCTCCCAGTCCTGCCACACACAAAGCTGAATTCAGCCAACAACCTGAACACACTTGGAAATCCAGTCATCCATGGAGCCCCAAATGGACCCAAAGCTTCAGAATTATAAGCCAAGAAAGTTCTGGAGATCTGTCTTCCAACAATGTGGGTATAGTTAATGCTGTAGACTTTTAAATAGACAGCGTGTTTATGTTTTTAGGGACAATGAAGCACATTTGCCATAGAAATTTATTTAATATCTACCAAAGATGTTTGTATGTGTGTTACTCAGATAAGCATAATCATTATGAAAAAGATTCTGGCACTGTATCATATATGTAACTTAAAGAACTATTTCTATGGCCAGGCATGGCTTTAACCCTAGCACTTGGGAGGCAGAGACAGGAAGATCTCTGTGAGTTTGAGGCCAGCCTGGTCTATAGTGAGTTCTAGGCCAACCAAAGCTACATAGTGAGATCCTCTCTCCAAAAAAGAAAGAAGGAAGGAAGGGGGGAGGGAGGGAGGGAGGGAGAAAGGAAGGAAGGAAGGAAGGAAGGAAGGAAGGAAGGAAGGAAGGAAGGAAGTAATTCACCACTAGAATGTATTTTACAAAAATAAAATCATGTACATTAAGATCTAGTCAATGATTTAAGAATGGGCACATGAGAAGGGAGGGGTGATGAGGACTGAAGACCAGGAGACAGAAGGAGAAAAGGCAGAGAGGTAAAACCAGGGAAAGGCCTTGCATATATGGAGAACATGATTAGCACCCCTTTCTGCACCTGAAGCACCAAGAAGCAAAAGGTCATGAGTGTCCACCCTCTTCAACACCTCAGCCCGAAGGCCAGATGAGCCTTCTTCATAACATTACCAATACTTGAAAGAAGTTTGAACGTGTACATCACAGTGGCAGCAATGCTCTCCAGTGATGCCACACAGCTCCTTTGCGCCTTCCCTTTCTCTAATGGGAAAGAATTCAGTCTTCCATCGCTGCACTTAGCTAAGTGTTCTGTGATCATCCTTTCAGGGTGACAGCCCTCCATTCCTGGTTTGTTTTTCTACATCCAAGAAGGTAGTTTTTGTCCTTCTTTCAATGTGGTGTGTGACACTAATAGTTTGTTTTTAAACTCAGCTCTTCACTTATGATAAATCAAGCTTAGTCAAGTTATATATGTCAACTTCCTGCTACAGTCACAAATATCCGAGATTGTCGACACACAAAGAGGAAAGATTTGTTTTGACCCACCGTTCCAGAGGCTTTGGTCTGTGGTCAGCTGACCCCATGCTATGCCTGTGGCAAAGCAGCACATCAGGTAGGAAGGAGCATGTCACAGAGCAAAGCCATCTGCCTCATGGCCAGGACACGCACAGAAAGAGGAAGGAACCAGGGCCACACTATCCTGTTTGGCGTTACACCCCCCGATGAAAAAAAGACTTTCCAGCAAGCTCCGGCTCTTAAAGTTTCTACCACCTCCCAACAGAGTCAGGCTGAGGACTACACCTTTACCACACGGCCTTTCGGGGGTAGTCTAGTCCAAATTATGGCAATATAATCTTTTTACATATCTTGTGAGGATTTACACGACTATATGATAGTGAGGCTTGTCCATTGGGGGGTTGTGCATGTGTGTGTATGTGTAGATGTGGATGTGTGGATTGTGTCGATGTGTGCATCTGAGTGGTTGTGTGTATAGTATATGTGTGTGGATTTGTGGGTCTACGTGATGTATGTGTATGTGTAAATGTATGTATGTGAATGTGTATAAATGTGTGATTTGTGGATGTGTGGGTCTGTGTGTATGTATGTGTACTGTATGCATGTGAATGTATATGTGTGTACATGCATGTACTATGTCCATGCATGTGCAGATGTATGTGGTATGTGGATGTGTGTGGATGTATGGGTTTCTGTATACGTGTATAGTATGTATGTGAGAATGTATGTGCATACATGTGTATACAGTGCATGTGTATGCATACATGTATATTTGTGGCTGGAATGTGTACATGTATGTGAGTGTATGTGTGGGTCTGTGGTTGTATGGGATGTGGGTATGTGTGTAGTTTGTGTGTATGAGAATGCCATGCATATATGTACACGTGTGTATGTATGTGTATGAGTATGTGTGTGCTTTGCATTTCTGTGTGCATGTGTGCCCATGTGTGTATGAATGTATATGTGTGCATTGTATATGTGTGCAGCATGCATGTATGTGCATGTGTGTAGTGTGTGTATGCATGTGTATGTTTGTATTTTCCTTGTGTTGCCTTTGTCCATTTTTGTATATTTTTATTGAATTTTTGTGTATTTCATACAAAACATCTAAATCATCTTTATACCCCCTCCCCCATCCGCATCCTCTCATACCCCACCACCACATTTCATACATTCTGTCTTTTTATGTTAAGGCCTATTGAATCAAGTTTGTGTGCCAAGATCTCTCTCACTGTGAGTTCATCCACTGGAGCCTGTTCAGCCTGCCTAGGGTCTCTCCCTTAAAGAAGATCCACTCTCCCTCACCAGCAGTGAACAGCTGCCAATAGTTCTTCAGCTCAGGTTGGGACCTGCTGTGCATTTCCACAGTTCTAGGCCGGGTTTTTGTCTGCTTGAGTTTGCGTGGGTCTTGTGCATGCTGACACCATTACTGTGGCTTCATATGAACAAGGTCCCAGAAGCCTGAAAGATTCTTTTCTCATATGGTCATGTATCTCCTCTCCTGGCACTTACAATCTTTCCACCCCCTCTTCCACAATTGTCCCTGAGCCCTGAGTGGATGGAGTTTAAAATAGGAGTCCTGTCCAAGGACCCACATTCATTAGACTCTTATTCTCTACATGTTGGCCATTTGTGACCTTTTGTGTTCATTGCCCTCTGTTGTATGAGGGAGCTTCATTGATGAGAGATGCATTAACATTCTCTCTACCCCTTGTTCCACTATGATCTCTATCCCTTGTTCCACTTAGGTGTAGAGGTTCCATTGTAAATGTGTCACTTAAGGTTGGGCATGTCACAGACACTTATTCTCTGTGTGTGACCAGTTATGGAATCTGTAATGGTCTCCATCTATTTCAAAAGAAGATTCTTTGATGAGTGGTGACTGGAATACTTGTCTCTAAATATAAAAATCCATATTTAGCACTTAGTAAGAAATTATATTTGTCTAGGGATGTGACAGACTTGAGTTTTCTCTAAGATCTATGACCTCTCAAGCCATGTGTATTTGGCTATGTTTATAGTACAACACATATGTTCCCTCCCACTCAGTAGGCTTTAAGTCCAATTAGGTAACTGTTGATTACCTCCCAAGACAAAAGTACCACTACTACCCCAGTATACTTTGCTATGTTGGTCATTGTCATGGTTATTAGGCCTTAAACCTGGGGTTGGACCATTGGTTGATATTCTCCCTTACCAGCTTGCCTAGTGTCCTCCAAAGCTATGAGAGCTAGCCTTCAGGGAGATGGCTTCCACGTCAGTTCCAGCTCCACTGGTCCAAGTTTGTCCAATTTTTGATATCAGGATAAAATGTCTTCATAGAATTAGTTGGGAAATTTCCCCTTATTCAATCATTTAGAAAAGTTTTTGAAGAATTCGTGTTAATTCTTCTTTAAATGTTTGTTAAATTTACAAGTGAAACTATATGGGCCTGGACTTTTGGTGAAATTTTTACATTTTCATTGTATTTTAACTTACTAGTTTTGGGAGGAGGGGGAGCCTTTGCCAGGGCTTGCATGTGGAGATCAGAGGATAACTCTCAGGAGTATGGTCTCTCCTTCCACCATGTGGGTTCAGGGATCAAATTCAGATCAGTAGGCTTGATGGGAAATGCCTTTATTCACTGAGTCATCTGGCCAATCCCCTTTTTAAATTACTAATAACTCAGTCTTACTCAGTTTGTCTATTTTTTTTTTTCGCTTAAGCAAGTTTAGATACTTTGTGTCCATTTACAAACATGTACACTTATCTAAGTCATCTAACTTACTGACATTAATTGTTCAAAGAAGTCCTTTAAAATCCTTTTTATTTCCTTTAGATTAGTAGTGATATTTTCTCTTTTATCCCTACTTTAACTAGATTTTTATAATTTTTCCAAAGGGCTGATTGTTTATTTCATTGTTTCTCTCACTGATTTTTCTGTTCCCTGAATCACTTCTCTCTCCTACTCTTTATTTTACTCTCTTCCTGCTAGCTTTGAATTTTGCCCACTTTTTGATTTGAGACTTTTTTCTACTCTGTAAGGTATAAAGTTGGGTTATAATTTGAGATATTTATGTTTGTGTAATGTAGGCATTTAAAACGATAATTTTCCCTTCATACACTGCTTTAGGTACATCCTGTAAGTTTGGGTACATTGTGTTTCCAATTATGTCATAATTCCCATCATTACTCAGAAGTGTGCTATTTACTACTATTTATAAATTTCCAAATTTTATTTGGTGTTGATTTCTAATTTCATTCCACTGTGTTCAGAAAACATACTCCATACTGTTTAAATTATTTTAAATGTGTATACATTGTTTCATTGTCTGTTTTGAAAATCTTCTATTTCACTTATGAGTGATGTCCATTCTGCTGTGTATTTGGGTACAATGTTCTGTAGCTGTCTATTAGGTCTAGGTGGCTTGTGATGTTCAAATGTCTTATTTTAACATTGATCTTCTTAGTTATCCTTACTCAAAGTGAGGAAGTGAAGTCAGGTATAGTGATGCACACCCATAGCTCCAGCTATTCAAGAGCCTGTAGTTACAAGAACACTTGAGCCCACAAGTGTGAAAGCAGCCTGGGCAGCAGTGAGACCCTAAAACACAAGAAACTGAAGCTTCCACTTGTTACTGTTTTTCCTTCAATTCCATCTGTGTTTGCTTCATGTACTTTTGGGATCTACTCTTTTTATGTATAATTTAAATTTTTTGAGAATTTCATAAATGAGTGCTGTTTTTTATCATCTCTACCTCTCCTATCCCTCTCATTCCCTCAATTTCATGACTACTACTTCTTTATTATTGTTTCATAAACATACTCACATACACACACACACACACACACACACACATACACACAGCCTATGGAGTCCATTTAGTGTTGCTCATATGTATGTTTAGGGCTGATTTCGGATTAGATAACCTATCGGGGGCTCGAAGAAAGCTGATTCTTCCTCTCTCAGCAGCCATAGACTGCCTTCCTGTAGCTCTTCATCTAAAGATAGGACCTTGTGAAATCTCCCACATCCACATTGACAGGACAACTGGTATTGCCATTATGCAGGTCTTATTTAGCCAAGCATATTGTTGGGATTTCATGGTATAACTTCCCTGTCATGTCTAGAAGACAAGATCTAACAGCAGGCATCTAACAGCAGGTCCTCTGGCTATTACAATCTTTCCACCCCCTCTTCCAGGGTGTTTTTTTTTTGGAGCCTTTGGTATAGGGTTTGTATGATAGATGTGCTAATTGGGGTTGGACACCCATGGTCACTTATTCTCTGCATTTTAAACAGTTTTGCATCTCTGTAATAGTCTCCATGCATTGCAAATAAGAAGTTTGGTGAAGAGAGCTACACTTGTCTATTCCTGAGGATGGATAGATGAGAGACAGAGAGATCTTGATAGCTTCTTTTGTCATTATAAAATGTTCTTCTATATCTGTAGTAACATTCTTGCTTTCAAGTCTGTTCATCTTGATATTACTATAATTCCTCCGGCCTCCTGGTAGTTGCTGTTTGGATAATACATACTTTTTCTGTTCTTTGGTTTTAACATATTTGTGTTTGGGGTCTAAATGCACTCCAAAATAGAGCCTAGGAATTGGGACTTGTTTTAGCTCCAGTCTGACAATCTGCTATTTTTTCTACTGCTCAGTCAGTTTGGATTTAATGTTATTATTGATGTAATTAGATTTACACTCTCACTTTATTCTTTATTTTCCAAAGGTCTCAAGTTGCTTTTGTTCCTTCATCCTTTTTATGTCTTCCTTTTGTGGTAAATACTACCTCATATAATAGCTCATAACTACTGAGGTTTTCATTTTTTGATAGCTTTTGCTTAATACCTGCTCTAGGTTTTATCAGACACATCTTGTCAGAATCTACTTAAGGTTTTTTAGATTTACAGTAACTTCATTTCAGCGAAATATAGAAATGTTACTCCTAAATATCTGCTTCTTTTT
>NW_008350388.1:2982650-2987787 GCF_000622305.1 Nannospalax galili
ATGTAAGCTAAATAAACCCTTTCCTCCCCAAGTTGGTATTGGGCAGAGTGTTTTGTCACAGCAATGGAGAAACAAACTAGGACAATATACCTATAGAGTATTATGTTAGCTTTCTTATTTATCTCTGTTTTTTTTTTTTATTTCTATCTGTTAATCTCAGTTACTATCTAGTGTCATTTTACACCAATTCTATTTTCATCCTGCCCACATGACTTATGCTATTACTACTAAATGTATCTTTCTATAAAATAGGCCTAGCAGCACAGATATAGATAGGTAGATACTTAGGTAAGAAGACGGATAGATGATAGGTAGAAAGGTAGATAGGACAGATAGATGATACATTATTGATAAGTGATAGATGTTTAGATAGATAAGTAGATAGATGATAGATATACAGATAGATAATAGATAGATTATTGATAGGTAGATAATAAATGATTGATCGATGATAAATAGATGATAGCTAGATAGGTAGATAGATTATAGAAAAATAAATGGTAGATTATTGATAGGTAGGTAATAAATGATTGGTAGATAGATGATATACCAGATAGATAGATAGATAGATAGATAGATAGATAGATAGATGATAGATAGATAATAGATTATTGCTACGTAGGTAATGATTCATAGACAGATGATAGATTAATTATTGACAGGTAGAAATAAATGATTGATAGATGATAGACTAGATAAATAGATGATAGATAGATGATAGATATAAGATGATAGATAGATAGATAGAAGATTGATAGATAGATAGATAGATAGATAGATAGATAGATAGATGGATAGATAGACAATAGACAAATGATAGATAATAGATTATTGCTAGGTAGATAATAAATAATTAATTCATAGATGATAGATAAATTATTGATAGGTAGATAATAAATGATTGATAGATGATAGATATAGGATAGATGATAGATAGATAGATAGATAGATAGATAGATAGATGATTGATAGATAGATTGATTGATTGATAGATCGATAGGTGATGGATGAAAGATAGACACAGTCAGACAGCATAGATTTGCTCTTAAAGGGGTAAATGAAGAAAGGGTAAACACATCCATAATCGCATTTATACTTCCTACAGTTACTTTCATCTTTCTCGGCTGTTTGATTTTTCCATGCAGAATCATGATACTATCTGGTTTCACTTGTTTTCAAATATTCTTTAGCCTCACTTTAAAGATGTGTCTACTAGCAATAGGATTTTCATTTGTAAATTGTGTTACTTCACTTTGGTTTCAGAAACAGCAAGCTTTGCTGGATGTGGTATTTGGGGTTGGCAGTTTGTATTTCCGCACTTCAAGCACGCCGCCCACTGCCTCCTGGCTTCCATTGCTTCTGATGTGAAGTCAGCTGTTGGCTTGCTGGTATTCTCTCCTACATCGTGTACCATTTTCCTCTTACTGTATTCAAGATTACCCCTTTATCTGTGTCTTCAATCTTTTAACTTTGATGTATGTTGGTAAGTATCCATCTCTCTCTCTCTTGAACTTTCATTAAATGTAAGATATTTTCAAGTATTTCTGCTGCTTCTAATTTTTTATTTGGTATTCTCACCTTACGTAGCTTAGTGTGATTAATGGTGTCAGATATTTCTCTGAAGTCGGTTCTTTATTATTCTTTTGTTTGTTTGGTTTGGTTTGGTTTTTTTCTGAGACAGGGTCTCTCTGCAGCCCCAGCTGGCCTGGAACTCACTATGTAGACTAGACTGGCCTTGATCTCACAGAGATCTGCCTGCCTCTGCCTCTGCATGCTGATGCTAAAGGTGTGTGACACCACCACACCTGGCACATGCCTTTAATATCATTCATTCTTTTGTCTTTGTTGTAAGACTGCATGATCTTTATTAATATGTCTTTTGGTTCAATCATTTTATATCAGTTCATATGTACTGTGGACTCCCCTTGAATTTGTCCTGTTGGACTTTTCAACTCCAAATTTTCCATTTGGCTCTTGTTATATGGCTATGATTGTTATTGCAATGTCTATTTGGTGAAACCTTGTCATTATACCTTGCTTTACTTCATTAAGCATAGTATCCCATAATTCTTTTTTTAACATACTTATTTATTATTTTTATTTTATGTGTATGAGTATATTGCACGCATGTATGTGAGTACACCTGTGTCATGCATTGCCAAGGAGGTCAGAAGAGGGCTTCAGATTCCCCTGGAACTGGAGTTAAGGATGGTTTGCGACTGCCATGTGGGTACTGAGAACTGAACCCAGGTCCTCTGCAAGAGCAGTCAGTGCTCTTAACTGCTGAGCCATCTATCCAGCCCCAGTTTCCCATAATTCTTTAGTATTTATAATATACACAATATTATAATTTTCTGTGTGTGTTCATGTGTGCACATATGTGGGGGGGTGTATAATGTGTGAAGGCAGAAAACAGTCTAGGGGTCATATCTCAGGTACCGCCCACCTCCTTCTTTAAGACAAGGTCTCTCACTGTCCTGAAATTCACCAAGTAGGCTAGGCTGGCTGGCCAGCAAACACCAGGGATCCACTTTTGTAGGGAAGCTGTGTTCAAAATGGCGCTTAACGCCTCAGTGGGAGAAGGAGCTAAGGAATTGGACCACGGACAAAAAATAAGAAAAAGTGTAGGTAATTGGAGACTAACCAGGAGGAAAATGCATGAACACCTCGTGATCACCATAGTAGTGCATTGAAAGGAGCCTGCATGCTCTACGTGACCTTTCACAGGATTGGAGACTAGGTTCCCGCCTATGCTAATGATTGTGATTTTTGCCTTTATAAGCATTGTAACACTTACAATAAACGAGTTTCTGCATGACTAAACTTCCTGCTACATCTGAGAGTCTTGGGGAGGCAGGTGAACGGGCAAGCAGTGCATTTACCCCTCCTCGGCCCCCATCACTGAGCTCCACGTCCTGCCTCGCTGGCGTAGTGGAGGCTCCACAACTGGTGCCCCATGTGAGGCACATAAGAAATCTCCGTTGAGGCCGATTGGGCTCTCAGGGTGAGACCCTTAGCATGGGTAATGCAACCTCAGCAAAAAGTGACCCAGCCTTAAAGGCTCTTCGATATATGCTCAAGAGCCGAGGCTTGGAGCTATCTGATCGGACCACACGCCAGGTCTGGGAGGCAGTGATGCTTTTGGTGCCCTGGGTTTCTGTGGCCAATATCTTCTCCTGGAATACCCAGGAGAGGGTGGAGAGGCTGGCAAGAGAGAGGGAGAAGCACTTTGGGACAGAGCCCCCGCTGGGGTTTTATCCCATGATGTTGGCCCTTAAGGGCACCTTCAGTACGGGAGATTCCCCTACCTCAGCATTGCCAAGGGACAGTGGGGGAGGGGAGGCGAAGGGCTCAAAGGAGAGGGAAGAGGAACAAGACTCTGGGGCATGGGTGCAGTTTGATGCAGAGCGAAAGCAACAACACAGCACCGAAGGCCCCATGGGAGTGTTAGCTGTGGGTGTTAAAGCTAGAATGACTATCAAGGCCAAGGAGGAGACCAAAGAGGCAGACGGGATCGGTGAGAGAAATCACAGTAGAAAGAGAGGAGGAGGAGCAGCCCCCATCCTATCCATCAGGCAGTTCACATGAGCCCCTCTGCTGGGACCACGACCCCCGATCGCAGCAGGATAGATGAGGGGGGTGGCAGGGGGAGGCAGAGAGACCCCCCTCGCCCCACCTACCAGAGGGAGCCCACATACACTGATGCTTTTCCAGTCAGAGTGCTGACGGAAACCACCCCTGCCTGTAACGCATTCCCAGTAAACTTGGTTCCAGGACCACAGAGGCTGGCCGATTGGTATCCATGGGAACCTGAGGACCTTAAGGAGTTAAGGGCCGCAGTCCTCAGTGACGACCCTAACTCTCCTTGGGCCGAGGCTTTGCTGGAAAACATCGCCCACCAGCCATGCATCCCTAGAGATTGCATGGATATGGCTAAGGCAGTCCTCCCTAGCAATCAGTTCATCAAATGGCTAGCCTTATACAAAGAGGAGCGTAGAACCATAGCAGAGCAAAATCATGGAGCAAACCCGCAGATCCCCCTTTCCTACAGGCAGCTGATGGGGATTGCCGATGCCTATTCCACTGGGGTACAACAGGCAGCTTTGCCTGCCCCATACCGGGACCAGGTGAAGCGAGTGGGCCTTGCAGCCTGGAAGAAGCTCAATGAAGGGCCATCGGAGAATCCTCTTGTGGGGCTGAGGCAAAAGGCAAGTGAGCCCCTTGCAAACTTTGTAGACAAAGTAGAGAAGAGCCTTGTCAGGAAATTGCCCACCGGACCTCTGAGGGATGAGTTCACCAGATTAATGGTGTGGGAAGGTATGAATAGTGACCATCGGACCACCTGCTCAGGCTTGAGGCAGGTTAGCCGCTGGATAGTAGCCTCCCAAGATGTAGGAACTCATAGCCAACAGACACAGGCACTAACCATCACCCTGCAGGCCCAGACCACCTCCCTGGCCAATGCCCTGACCCAGGCGCTCATGGAGGCTGGAGGGAGACGCCCGAGCCAATAGAGAGGAGAAAAAGGAGGGTGCTTTAAATGTGGCAAGACAGGACATTTTAAGAGGGACTTCCCGGAGGCAGAGCCCCTCGGACCCCCTGGGGAAGGGGGGGCTAAGAGCCCAACAAACCCACAACCCCCTGCCCCCATTGCAGGAAGGGATTCCATTGGAAAAAGGATTGCAGGTCGAGGTTTGACTTAGCAGGCAGACCTTTAAACTAGTTCTGGGGTGGCCTGTAGCCCCGTTACCCAAAGGAGGAAAGATGGAATCACAGGTTCACTGGACAGTCCCAATACACCCGGGAGTGAGGCCCAAAATGCATATTTTTATAGCAGGTAAAAGATTTCTCTGCTTAGTGGACACGGGGGAAGTTCTTAACGATCCTTCGAAAGGAGGAAATACCCACAACATGGCCACTACAGGCCGGCCCTAAAGTGTTGGAGGTGGGGGGACTTTCAAGGTCAGGGGAGGTAAAGGGATTGGTAAAGTGGAGAGACACAGATGGGGCAGAAGGGGAGATACAGCTGCTAGTGGTCGAGGGCCTCCAATCCAATCTCATGGGCCAAGATATCCTGAGCCAGATGGACGCTGTGCTGACCACAGAAAATAGGGCCTTTTATGATGATCTCTTAGAG
>NW_008350388.1:2988340-3012218 GCF_000622305.1 Nannospalax galili
TGGCCAATAGCCCAGCCTTTTGCCAAAACTATTTGGCCTCTATTCTTCAGCCTTTAATGGTGGGCACTGAAACACTAATATGCTCATATATGGATGATCTTATAATTGGACATATAAAGGCAGTCAAATTACAGCCTTTCCTAAATATAGTGTTACAAAGGCTGAAAAAACACGGCCTCCAGGTAGCGCCTGAAAAGATCCAACATGTGCCTCCTTTTAAAATCGTAGGCACACAGTTACTCCTCACACAGGCCAGCCCCCTTAAACCCACCTTAGACATCCCCAAAGAGCCTACAATCCTACAACTCCAACGGCTAATGGGAGAAATAAATTGGCTCAGGCCCTGGGTAAAGGTCCCCACACAAGCATTGAGCCCCCTCTATCAGCTCCTCACAATGGGACATTCCCAGACCAAGGTCACGTTGGAGGACATACACCGGGAGGCAATTAGGGCCTTCCAGGAGACCCTAGACATGGGGGCTTTGGTCAGAAGATACTCCCTTAAGCTCCCTTTTTGTTTGTGGGTAATTACAAGAGACAGGCTGGCCATGGCCACGTTAGTCCAAGAACAGGAGCCAATGGAATGGGTACACGCTACCCTTGGGGGTCAACCAAGGGTATACACAACTGGGGACCAACTAGCAGGCATGATTACAAGGGGAAGGAGCCTGGCAGCTTGAAGGTTTGGGAGAGATCCTAATAAGATTGTTGTCCCCTACCACTTAGCAGATTTCAGTTGGCTTAGGCACAGCAATTCAAAAGTGGCAATGGCTCTAGAAGGATATTTTGGAGACATCGCTTGCCATTATGGGGCCTCTAAATAGGCCCCAGCCCTTCAACGGCTGCCCCTCAAGGCACCTTCTCTCCTCCAAGAGTTTGATCCCCGATGGCTTACATGTATTTACTGACGGGGGTCAGAGTGGGGCTGCCTATGCAGAATTTGGCCCCAACCCAGGAGAAGGGCCCCAGAGGTGTGACTTCCATGCAGCGAAGGGTTCAGCACAATTCAAAGAGATGCTGGCGGTTCTCATGGCTCTTAAAAACCTAAGCTCCCCCTTCAACCTGTACACCGATAGCCTTTATGTGGCTAACCTCCTCCCAGGCTTACCACAGGCCCATATCAAATTAGACTCCAACCCAATTACCACACTCATGGTCTCGATCCAAGGGACCTTGGAGGGCAGAAGCTCCCCCATTTTCATTCAGCATATGCGGAGTCACATGGGGCTACCTGGATTCATTACAGAGGGCAACAACCTGGCTGATTGTCTGGCCTCAAATGGGGCCCACATACATATGGCCCAGGAGGCAGCAAGCCTTCATGACCTTCACATCAATTGGCGAGACCTTCGTGCATGGTTTCCCACTGTCCCAATAAAGGATTTAAAAAGAATAGCACATACCTATAAAGCTTGCCAACCCTATCTAAAGGTGCCCCCCCTACAAGGCCCAGGAGTTAATCCAAGAGGACTACAGCCTAATAAGTTGTGGCAAACAGATGTCACACACTATGCACCTTTTGGAAGGCTTAAGTACATTTTTGTGTCTATAGACACTTTTTCTCACGCATGTTGGGCTATCGCCCATTCAGGAGAAAGTTTCAAACATGTCCAATCACATTTTCTCCAATGTTTTGCTGCCCTAGGCTTGCCCTCGCAGATAAAGACTGACAATGGCCCCTGTTTCATCAGTGCCTCAATACAGACCTTCTTTAAAACTTGGGGCATCTCACATTCCAAAGGAATACCTTATAACCCACAGGGTCAAGCTATAGTTGAGAGAAATCACCAAACACTCAAAACTCAACTATTAAAACAAAAAGGGAGGAATGAGCCCCCATCAGCAACTAGGGATAACCCTATTTACCATAAACATTTTAAATCGCTCAAAAAATACCCTGCAATCTAAATTTCAAGCTCACTGGGGACAAGAAAATACAAAACCCCAAGTAGAGGTGAGGTGGAAGGACCTGATTACGGGCCAGTGGAGAGGACCGGACCCACTGTTAACGATGGGAAGGGGATTCGGTTGTGTTTTCCCCATGGGAGAAGATAAGCCTATTTGGGTACCAGCCAGAAACCTCAAATATCTCCCCCTACAGAGTGACGGCTCCAACCAAGATGACTAACAGGGAAAAGAAAAGACTCTGGTGGAGCCGACACTTGGCCCTTAAGGCCCAGAAGAAACAAACAAAACATAGACAGACACCTCCTCATAATCACCAAGGGAGACCTACCCTTGAGGAAGCCTTTCTCTCTCTGTCTCTTACAGATCAAAATGAGGAAACTCACCTTCATGCTCATCCTGTCACTCCTGACAATTGAGGAGCTGGCACTAACAAGATCATCTGGACCTATAGAGACCCTGAATCCACATCAGCCCCAAAAGGTCACCTGATTGGTGACCAATACGGCTACCAGAGTGATTGCCAACAGTACTACCAAGGTGACACCACTGGACACATGGTGGCCTGACCTGGAGGTAGGTCTCTGTGCCCTGGCTACCGGATCGTGGGACGTCAGTGACCGGACTCAAGGGGGGACCCAGCCTGAATGTGGGGACATAGGATGTGGATGCACGTTACTGTTAACAGGGTCCCCCAGGGAGCCAGGTGCTCCCATGTGCTCAAGCGGGATGCATTATTACAGACAGAATTTTATTTGTGCCCAGGAAGTAGTAGAACATCACAAAAGCTGCACAACTGTGGGGCGGGGCTGATTCTTACTACTGTTATAACTGGGGATGTGAAACCACAGGGACAGGGTATTGGATTAAGGACTGGGGACTGATCACTGTCAAAAGGATACAGAGACCTAGACTTTCTGCAAATCCACTATATGGAAGATGTACAAACTTTCATTGCAACCCCCTCTGTATAACTTTTACAGAGGAGGGATGGCAGGTGAGGGGCTGGGACTTGGGAAAGACTTTGGGATTGAGACTCTATGTATCTGGACGTGACCCTGATCTCCTCTTTATGGTTAGAAAGCGGGTTGAGCCCCTCACAAGGCCAATCACACCCAAACTGGCCAACTTGGGGGTTGGGATGGCCAAGCCTTACCCGCCTGCCATGAGCCTCTTCCCCCACAGGGCTTACGCTTCCCCCACAAAACCTTCATTCAAAACCCAGAGCAAGGCCCAATGGATTTAAGGATCTGACCCCAAAAGGAGGGTCAGAGATCCTAATGGCTATCCAGCTTGCATATAGAGTTCTCAACTTGACCCATCCAGACCTTACCTCCTCATGCTGGTTGTGCCTAGAGGCCGGTGTACAGTTGATTGAGGCAATAGGTGTAATAGGAAGGTTTAATTACACCTCTGATGATCAAAAGTGTCAGGGGGGGTTGTCCACCAAGATGAGTGGGCTCTCCATACCTGTGACAGATTACAATCTGACCCTAGATTATCCCTCCCCCTGGGAGGGCTGCTTTAACATAACACAGGCAGCAGCAAATAACAGTAATCAATGGATAGATCCTGCTGACCCAGCGATTTACTGGTTGTGTCAAAAGTCAGGGCTAACACCCTGTATCTCATTGACAGTCCGCCCACATACTGATGGGGATGCATGTGCCATGGTAGTGCCCTTTCCTCATGTGCTATATCATTCCTGGGGGGAAATGGAGACATGACAATCACTTAGGTTTAAGAGGGAGTTAGTCACCACCTTAACAGTTTCAATGCTCATGGGACTAGGAATGGGAGGGGTGGCCCTAGGAGCCACCTCTCTGGCCCTTTCCCAACGGGGCCTCGGAAGGATTCAGGCAGACATGGATGCAGGCTTAGATAAACTGGAAACAGTGGTAAGGTTCCTCCAAGAATCTGTTTCATTGCTGGCACAAGTTATATTACAAAATAGAAGGGGATTAGACCTTCTCTTTATGCAACAAGGAGGGTTGTGCCTAGCACTGGGAGAGGAGTGCTGCTTCTATGTTGACCATTTGGGGGTAATCACAAAAAAACTTAGATGAAGTCAGAAAGGAGATTAATAATCGACATGTCCAGAGGGACCAATCCCTGTTTGAACAATGGTTTAATGCCTTTCCCTGGCTAACAATGCTAATCTCAACACTGCTGGGACCCTTGGTGATCCTCACCTTTGTTTGCACCTTTGGACCATGTATCTATGTCCGAGTCATGAAAATGATTCGAGGACAAATAGCACAGGTACAAGCTATGGTGATACGTGTCCATTACAACCGGCTCCCTACCTCCCCCATAAAGGAGACATACACCTAAACCAAGATTGTCACCGGTTCACCTAACCCAAGGTCTGACCGGTTACCAGGAGAGCGATGCCCCCCCCATTAATAAAACAAAAAGGGGGAGATGTAGAGAAGCTGCATTCAAAATGGTGCTGACTGCCTTAGTCGGGGGAGGAGCTAAGCAATTGGACCAGGGACAAAAAATAAGAAAAAGTGCAGGCAATTGGAGACTAACCAGGAGGAAAATGCGTGAACACCTCGTGATCACCATAGTAGTGCATTGAAAGGAGCCTGCATGCTCTACGTGACCTTTCACAGGATTGGAGACTAAGTTCCCGCCTATGCTAATGATTGTGATTTTTGCCTTTATAAGCATTGTAACACTTACAATAAGTGAGTTCCTGCATGACTAAACTCTCTGCTGCATGTGAGAGCTTCAGGGAGGCCGGTGAATGGATGAACAGCGCACTTACCCCTCCTCGGCCCCCATCGCTGAGCTCCCCATCCTGCCTTGCTGGCGGGGCAGAGACTCCTCACACTTTCATCCACTTCCCCAGCACTAGAATCACAAATGCTCACCACCAAGTCCAGATTTTTGTATGTGGATTCTGAAGGTTGAACTCAAATCCTCTACTGCCTGAGCTGTGTCTCCAGTCCCGTGTTAATACTATATTTATAGTAATTACCCCAAATCTCCACTAAGTCCAACACTTGGGTCTTTTCCAGGGCTGCTTCTGTTGTCTGCACCTGTCATTATGTATGAGTTAAACTTTCCTATTTCTTTTACATATTTTTTAACTAGAAATGTAGGTAATAGATTTTAACATCTCTAGTTCCCCACAACCATTTCTCTGGGTTTTGATTTTATTATTGTTTGCATGTTTATAGTGACTTCACTGAGCTGTTCCTGTGAAGTCTTTGTTTCCAGCTCTAATGCCACTCCCCAGTAGGTGCATTGTGGGGTATAATCACAGGCACCCTGAGATGCCTGTACTGTTTACTCCACAATCCACTTTTAGTTTCCTAGTGGCCTATTTCTGTGACTATTTAACTCATCTCTTAGATGGAACATATTGTCACCTGGTTTGATGATTGCTCTACTGCTTTTTAACTACACTCTGGGTCATAAATTGCACTATTATCAAATCCAATTAAATTTGAACCCCTTTTCAAAGATGGTCTTTGATGCTTCTTCCAGTCCTGGGGTAGCTCTTCTTAACCATATTTTCACTAATTCTTCCCACTTCATGCTTTGGGTTGCTGCAGTCATGAAGACGATAGTGTCCCTGTAATTGCTTCCTACCCTAATCGTCACTATTTTTGATGGCACTCTTCAGCTTGAACTTTACTGCACTCCTTCTAAACACAATGAGTGTCCTTAAGGCAAGATGAGGCATTCTCCCTCTGGAAAAGCCTCTGGCCACTGCAGGGCTCAAAGACAGGGACCTGTTTTCTCCTTTATGAGTGAAGCATTTGGAGGGAACAGTGTCCCGGTCCTCTTGGTTTGTCTTCTCTCCTAGCATGCTAGTTTGACCCTATGAACGAGTTGGGGGGTGAGGATAATTGTGCTCAAAGTAATATCAGCCTGCCTGAAATAGGTTTCCACAGCATGAAGCTGGAGTTGAGGCATGAGAAATATTACCAGCTTGTTCTTCTAAAGAAAGAAACTGTAGCCCTGGACTACAGCTGAAGGGTTGGGGAACAAGTGAAAGCCCAGTCCATCTTCTTACCTACATTTCTCTAGAACAGGGATTTCATTACACCAATCTCGAGATGAGGGTGAAAGGGAATTGTGACTCAAATTCCACAGACTTCAACTGTTTTTACAGAGACCTAGTAGATTTTCTTAAATAAATGTTTCCTCATTCATTGCATGCCTGTAGGACAATCTCCAGAAACTTTAAATGGTTGTTTGTAGAAAGTTTACCCTTTGTGACTATTTAGCTGAGGGGAGGATCCATGGAGCTCATCTTAGCCTCAGTCCAGAAGTGTATTCGTCTATGTTTCTTTAAATGATGAGGTTTGCTAAGGCCAGGACACAGGAGAGAACCTTAAAAAAAACTGTGCCAAACCAGAAGACTCAAGGCTAATCCTGAGTTGGAAGCCATGAGGACCGACATGCAGAGCTACGGCCAAGCCACATGCCTAGGTAGCTCTGCCAATCTAGAAGAAACAGTACATTTTTCCAATGGTCGCAGCAAGAGAAGCACCTCATTCTAATTCACACAAAGGCACCATGTACTTGCACAGCCCCAGAAGCCATAGAGACTCCAGTTGACGGGTTATGTAGGATGAGTCAACCATCCAAAGCAGCGGTTCCCAATTTTGGCTGCTCATTAGGATCACTTAGGGAGCTGTTGAAAAATACCAATGATAGGGTCCCACTTAGACCAATTAAATCAGACTCTCTTGGGATAGGTCTCAGCCATCAGGATTTATAACAGCTCCTTGGGGTATTCTAATGTACAATCAGGATTGAGAACCAGTGATCTAGAGCCTGGAGCCAGGGGAATGGAATTCTTTGTGCTCAAGCACCTCAAGAGGATGTGAATTGAAGATGGAGTTCTCATGCTGGCAACTGTAAAATGCTCCAAGTAAATAGCAAGTAAAATTGGCAGAGCAAAGTAAGTCAAATTACAGTAAGCAATTTCTGCCTTGAAAGAAACCCTGAAGTTGTCCCCAAGTAATAAGGAAAACCAGCAGCAACACCATCAGTATCGTTTCCACACCCCCTACTCAGTACTAATTGATAAGGTTCACCCACGCCTGGTTGATTATGTCTCCTTGTATCATCAGGAGGCCTACAGTGGCAGACCTTGCCTACTCTTTTGACCACACTCTACTGTTACTCTTGGTATAGACAGGAATAGAGGCTGTCTTAACAAAGCATTCATTTCCAAATGCCAGAGAACATAGTGCCTTCATCCTGGGGACAAAATGTTGTGATTTAGGGGGAAAAAAAAACATAAAAAGAACCTACTTAGTTCCTGGAATGTTCTACCCAAAACAAACTCTACTCCATAAAATTAAATCAGATAAAGAGAATGGTGTTGAGTTTCTGAAATGTTAGAGGGATTTTCTAAGTCATTTGCTGGCCCCTCTCCTAGCTTGAATGCTCACATTTGTCAGGGGAACTCTGTGCCCCACAAATGTTGTTCAGTTCCTCCCTTCAGAGACCTCACAAATTTCACAAAAGAACTATGGCATAG
Source organism: Nannospalax galili (assembly GCF_000622305.1). NCBI lineage: Eukaryota > Metazoa > Chordata > Mammalia > Rodentia > Spalacidae > Nannospalax > Nannospalax galili. The sequence continues at coordinate 2,995,755 of NW_008350388.1, forward strand.
TAGTGTCTAAAAGATCAGTAGAGAACTTCTAAACAAGAAAGACACACACATGACCTGTGTGAACCACCCCTCATCCTTTACTGATTCACAGTGTTCTTTCCTGGGCACTTAACCTCCAGTCAGTCACTCCAGAGATGAAACATCAGCAGAAACTTCTTTACCATATGTGGTTTGGATGTGGTTTGAGAGTTCCCCTAAGGGTTCATACACTGGAAGCCACACTGAGAGATGGTAGACCCTTTAAGAGGTAGGTCCTGGGACTGGAGAAATGGCTCAGCAGTTAAGAGCAGTGGTCACTTGAAGAGGACCCAGGTTCAATTCCTGGTACCCACCTGGCAGCTAACAACTGTCTATAACTCCAATTCCAGGGGAATCCAACACCCTCTTCTGACCTCCACAGGCATTGCATGACATGGGTACGCTTACCTACAAGCAGGAAACACACTCATACACATATAATAAAAATAACAAAATACTGAAGAAAGAGTAGATCCCAGTGGGAAGTGAAGTCACTGGAAACACTTTTCTCAGAAAGAATCAATGCCATTGTCATGAGACCCCAGTTAGTCTACAAGAGTGAATTGTTATAAAGTGAGAACACCTTATATGCTCAGGTCCTTCTGAAGGCCACCACTTTCCTTCCTATGTTTGTCATGATGTGACATAGCCATAGTATCCCTACCAGAGAACAAGCAGGTGGAGCCACCAGCTCTTAGATTTTCAGCCTTCTAAACTCTGAGCTAAATGAACCTCTTCTTTATAAAATATTCAGCCTCAGGCCTTATTATAGCAACAAGAAGTAGACTACTGAAATCACTCTGAAACAAACCAAAGAAAACTTTGTTTTCTTAGAAAAGAGTTTGGTAAAGGATCAGACTCAGGCCCACATTTTGACCAAGCTACTGTAAAGTGTTGACTTTTAACATGTTATTCTATCTCTCTAAGACTTGCCAGCTAAATAAAAAAACTAATACCTAATGCTTCCATGAGTTATTGTATTGCATAAGCTCAACAGTCCACTTCACAGTGTATCAGGTACCTGTACTTCTCCTGATCCAGCAAAATTCTTCCTCTACCTTCCTGGGTTGTCCAACTAGGGACCTGGAATTAGGAACCAACAACAAAGTATATTAACATGTACAGTATACATACATGTGGGAAAAGCTTGATGATAACTAACTCAAAGAACCTACATCTCAGCTGTATTAGTCAGCTTCTCCCCCACTGTGACAAGTCAACCAATTCAAGGCAGGAGAGATTGATTTGGGCCCATGGTTTCATGTTTGCATAGCTGGCTGCTTTCATTGTTTCTCGGCCTGTAGTGAAACACAGCATCACTGTGGAAAGATGTATTATATCAAACCTTCTTACTTCATGGTGGTCAGGAAGCAGAGACAGACCAAGGACAGACCGTGGTGGTCAGGAAGCAGAGACAGACCAAGGACAGACCATGGTGGTCAGGAAGCAGAGACAGACCAAGGACAGACCGTGGTGGTCAGGAAGCAGAGACAGATCAAGGAAAGGGCCTAGGACCTGAGACAAGAAACAGTGCCCAAGGATGCATCCTCAATAATTTACTTTCTCCAACTAGACCTCTGGAATTTTCAACAGCTTCTCAAAAATGCTATCTAGTTATGAATCCATCAATAGATTAATCCATTGATTAGGCCGGCACCTTCATGATGGCATCACCTTCCAATGATTGGATCTGCCAGCTGGAGACTGTCTTCAACACATGAGCTTTTGCAATGACACTTAATAACTAAACCATAATATTAACAAAAAATGCCATAGAGAAGTGTCAAGACAAAGGAAAAAAGGTTTAGGCTTTTAGGAAAACCGAACTGTGGGAAGGTAAACATTTGGTTGAGACAGAAAGGTAGAGTCTCGTGTGTATATGACTGAGTCTTCAAAAGGTTAACTCCAGGACCTAGCAACCAAAAGAAAATGGTCTCTTGGACTGCCCCAGACAATCCCTTGGATTGTACAAACCCTCTCCAACAAATAAAAAAATCTGACCATAATCAGATGGTGAAAACAAGTAGAGGATTCCCCTAGACACACATACACACTGAGGAGAAGATTCCCCCAAGGATTCCCGCTGCACCCTTCAGGGAAAATGACGGGACTACATCTCAGACATGTGATTGTAACAGAGGTGATTGTGGGACAGCACACACATGGTAAACATGATATGACTTAGAATTGTCAGTCATCTGTGTCAACCAAAGAAAGGTCTACCTTCAGAGAGCCCCTCCCTTCACTTACGTAATTAAAAGTCTCTGGACCTGGAAACATGGGAGCTTTTGAGCCAAGTTAGCTGGATTCCACTCCTGCCTTATGGAGTGGACTCCTTGCTCTGACTTTCACTTTTAATAAATCTACACTTTCACTATATCTTATTCAATTCTTTGAGACACAAGAACCTGGACATTGTGTCACTGAAGACAGACCAGGAGCGCCCCCTCCAGCAGCATGGCAATGGTGATTTCAGTACGGCTGTTAGAGTCTTCTCAGTGCTGTCCTTAGGGCTGATGAGAATCTAGCATTCCCATCAGGGATGAAGAGTCCCCAACAGGAAGGAGCTAGAGAGCCTATTCGACATCTGCTTCTTCTCAGTTGTTCTGAGATTAAAATAATCCTTATGCCAAGTGGGAATTTTTTGGACAGTGACATGTTCAGATCTTCTATACTCCCTACCCCAAGGCACCCACATGCACACACATGCACACACATGTGCACACACACACACACATACACACACACACACTTCAAAGGAGAAGAAAATGAAGTCCTGAACGATGAAATCACATGCAGACTCAGTGACAGTTGCTAGCCCTCCATAAAATGGTCTTGTGAATAATAACTTGTAGCCCAGGAAAAATGAATTTTACATGTTATGTAGATTAGCTAATGAAAAATAAGCTCTTCTGAAATTCCCATATCATTTTTAGTGTCCTGATGTAGCCCATACAACTTCCCTCTGAGAGAAGCTCACTGGAGACCACAAAGTGGAAAGATCTGAACCATGCAGACTTCCTTTCTCTGTCTGATGCAATGAAAATGACTGGATTCCTGGGCCTGGTGACAGAGGTTCTCAGGAGAAACGTGGTCTCTTTAAGTAACTAACACAGACCTTTCTCTCCATGGCCTTGGTGAGGTCTCTGCTCTTATCTTCCAGAGTGCAGGGCACATGAAGCTAGGCCCCAGGGGTTCAAAGCCATCAGAAGAAATGCACAGATCTGAAACCAGCCCTTCCCAACCTCATCCCCTGCATTTCCCTCTGCATTTCTCCATCTCCCCCGACCTCCTGTCACCTGCATGTCTAAAAACTTCTTACTATTTATTCTAGCAGTAGCCTGCCATGCAACAAAAGAATGAGGGAAATCTCATTAAAATTATATCAAAAGGAAAAAGATGGAGTAGAGCTTGAAATCCCTGCAATCTACACACAATAACCCAATCAAGCAGAACACACAGGTTAAATGGAGTCTGCCCTACCGCGAGCCTAGATGACTAAGCCCCCTCCCAGGGAACCGCTACCTTAGGATACGTAGTGGTAGCCATATTAAAATGCAGCCATGGAAATACCCCAGGTTTTAGAGTACTTTCATCCTTCCAATTTACTCTCAGAACTATTTATCTTACTGACTTCTGCACAAGGATCCTGGGAAGTGAGAAAGACTATCCCTTTTTGAGATTTATAGCAGATGATACACTCAGTTTCCTCTCAGGCCGCCTAGTCAGGGCAGACCAAGCAAAAGAAGCCCCATGTTGCATCTTTCCCATACCTTATCCTCTTGCTTTAAAAGGACCCAGGCAGGAAAAAATGGCAGATGACTGGCCTAAAACACATTCTGGGGGCTTCTCCCTAGGCTTCCTGTTTCAATTTGACAGGGGCCATCGAAAGTAGAAGAGTGTTTGCCCAAGCCTGACAGTCATGTTCCCCCGGATTCACCTGGAAAGGGAAATGAGTGGGTGTTAGCACCAAGTGTGCAGAAATTCGGTCAGGTTGCAGAAATTCGGTCAGGTAGCAGAGGGGGGAAACGTTCTTGTTAAATCTATACTGCTGCCTTTCAAAGTTAACTCAGAGTAGTGGGGCAGGGAAAGGGCACTCAGTCAAAGAATATGAAAAATAATGTATGGGGCAGAACCAGGCATGGTGGTGCACACCTATGATCACAAGGGAAGGTGCAGCAGGAAGATCATGAGTTCAAGGCCAGGCCGGGCTACATAGTGAGACCCTGTCTCAAAATAAATCAATAACGGTGGGCAGGGGGCAGTTGGCAAGTTCTTCAGCATTAGAAAAGGGCCCTCAGATTCCAAGAGGTGAGAAATCACTTCAGACCATTTCTTTGCTGACCCTCTACTCACAATTCACCAGATCTGATTTCCATTCCTACAGAGACCGCATCTCTGCTTTCAAATGATAGGATGCTAATATGATAATATAATAGGTATTAATAATTTAGTGCTTACCCTTCCTGGGTAATATATGTGCATTTTAAAATGGGTCTTTTTAGACAACATTCTTTAATCTAAAGCAAACTTCCTGACCCCTGTTCTCAAGCTGTGACCTCTCACCCGAGTCCCAGACCTAAATATTTCCAGCTTCCTAAACATTTCCACTCGACCCCCCCAGAGGCATCAAAACTTAATATGTCCAAAACTGATCTTCTATTCCTTTTCTTTACCTTGGTGAGTGACACCACCATTATCAAAGTCACAGAACAGGGAGGAGCCCTGGGCTCTTTACTATCCTGATACATACCAATAGCTGAGTTGATCTATCATCATTTCCCAACTTGTGTTCCATGTGCATTCTCTCAAAAGACAAAAGATTTCCTGACCAAGTAGGTTTGGAAAACACTGGTTAGACAGAGTAAGTCATTTATGACAGGATTTAACAGCTTTTTCAATACATCGCCTTCAATTACAAATATTCAAAAAGAAAACATGCTACTAAGTGTTTCCCAAACTCATTGGCCCAGAGAACCTTTATTTTTTTTGCAGGATATCTTACAGGATCTATGCATTATAGACCAGCCTTTGAGAAGTACTGTGATAAGCTGTCTTTAGACTCCATCTTATTATGATGAGATATCTCATGCAGTTTGTGTGATAAAGACATATGTCCCGCTATGTGTATCATGGTGTACACTGTTAGAATAGCACACATACAACAACACTGAGGTACTCAGGCACTACATGGCATGAAAGCCAGAAATGTGAAAGAAAATATCTCTTTCCAAAATTGATTGAAAAATTCTACTCAAAACATCACATGGTTTGGGGCCACATCATGAGTGCATTTATTTGTATGAGTACAGGCAACTATAAAGGGGTGCCCCACAGATGACTGACAGGAACTGGTGCTGGGATATTCTGACTAGTGTGGATGGAGATGGAGATGGAGTTGACAGTATAGGTCCAAGCTTTTTCTCCACTAGTCTCTATTATTTGAATTTGTTCTAGCAAACACACGTTACTTTTCGTTTGTTTTCTTGAAAAATTAATAGGGGGAAAAATGCCCTAGAATAGTAAGATCTAGTTTTTAAAAATCAATCTGAAAGAATCAAAATACACAAAGAATTAAGACATTCTTTAAAAAGTAGACTTTGGAGGTTGAGTGTATAGCTCAGTGACAGCATGGTCAATATCCTGGGTTCAGGTCCAATCACCACACCCTGAAGGGATACTGCCTGAGTAACTAATGCTAGTCATTATTGCAGTGCACATAAACCTGTGGTCACCTGTGAAGAGAGAAGTTGGCACGGGAATGGACAGCAAGTCCTCATGGTCACCCATAAAGGGAGAAAGTGGTCGGGAATGGACAGCAAGTCCTCAGTTTAGGACAATTTAGAATGGTTCAACTTACAAGTCTTTGACTTTATGATGGTGCTCAAGAAATCTGACTTTATTACAAACGGTACTTTACATTTGAATTGGAATATTTTCCAGAGCTATGGATATGTGGTACAATTCTGTCTTATGATGTTGGTCAATGTCAGTAAGCCAAGCTCCCAGTCAGCCACGAGACCACAAAGGGAAACAGCTACCATTTTGTGCTTCTAAGCTATGATGCTTAGAGGCTACAGGGATGACATGCATTTTCAACTTAGAATACTTTCAATTCATAATGGCTTTATCTGGATATAATCTCATCATAAGTGCAGGTGGACAGACGAGGTGAACTAAAAACAAGTTCCACAAATACAGGGACAAAGAGGTATCAGTGCTACACTTTAACCCTCTGAGATAGCTTGCCATTGTATGGGACAAGAAGACAGGAACACTGGTGTAGGATGAAGGTGGGTATTTCAAAGCAGTGGAGGAAGATATGCTCAATAAAATTTTCTAAAACAATGTATTGGCTACTGTGGTTGAATGGGAAATGTCCTCCATAGATTCATGTATTTGAACATTCAACCCCAAATTGGTGACACTGTTTGAAGAGGTTATGGAACCTTTAGGAGGTAGAGCCTTGCTGGAGGAAGTCTATCACTGGGGGCAGGCTTTGAAGTTTTATAGCCTGGCCCTATTTCCTATTTGTTTCTTTTTCTTTCTTCCTACTCCTTTCCCTTCTCCTTGTCCTCTTCCCCTTCTTCCTCATCCTCTTCCTGAAAAGGATGCTCAGCCAGTTTCTTGACTGCCAGATAGACTCACACTCTCTGCCACACCTTCCCCACCATGATGGACTGTATCCCCTCTAGAACTACAAGCCAAAATAAACCCTTTCCTCCTCTAAGTTGTTTTCTCTTAGCATATTCTATCACAGTAACAGAAAAGTAGTTGGTACAGCTACTTTGCAAATAAGCTTCCATTCCAAATTTCAATACCCCTGGCCCCCTGCATCTCTAGAATTCAGGGTCTCTTGCATTTGGGTACTTGCCAGTATACCACTGGCTACATTCCCAGCTTTCTAGCCTACCTCTTATACTAAAATAAATTCTTCTAGATGTATCAAAGCTTTAAAAGTTACCTATGAAGACAATGAAAAAACTGTAACAAAAAGTTATGGGTAGCTATTTTTATAATCCTGCTTTTGAATGAAGCCTCTTTAAATGCTTTTAAGAGTCAGAAATTGCCAGGCATGGTGGTGAACACCTTTAATCCCAGCATTTGGGAGGCAGAGGCAGGTGGATCTTTGTGAATTCGAGGCCAGCCTAGTCTACATAGTGAGTTCCAGGACAGCTGGGGCTACAGGGAGACCCTGTCTCAAAAAGACCAAAAAAAATAAAAGTCAGAAATTATAAGATCAAAGACAACATGTTTTGGTGAACAACATAAAAATTCTCTAGAGCAAAATTCTCTAAAGCAGAAATTACAGCAAGATTAGAATAAAAAAGAGAGAACAAAATATCCATGACAAAGGGTTACCATCTTAACACAGAAAGTTCCCCTACAAATCACTGAGATGACTACCAATAGGTCAAAAAAACACTATAACCCCAATTTCCTAAATGTAGCCTTAATTAATTAAAGCTGAAATGAGAGCGCACGTGTCCTTAATATCCAGATAGAATTCTGCAAAACAAAAAAAGCACTGAACAGGACTTCATGTTTTCTTTATAAAGATCAGGGGAAAATATACCTTGAAGAAACTAATATAAGTCCTACCCAGGTCTCAGGGAAGGGTCTTGTTTATCATCTTTACACTTAATTAGTGTCTTGTCATTATGAAACTGAGGTCTGAAGGGACAATCTGCAAGAAGCTCTCCTGTAAGGGTAAAGGCAATATCTTATTACTGCATGATCTTTAACCTTCAGATTAATAAGTATTAATAGTATACAGAGCTTGATTCATTGTTCATTTGTCATATGAAAGTGAATATAAATTGACTCACCCATGTAATACTTAATCCATTGACATCATTCTGACAATTTCATGGTATATACAATGTATTGTGGTCATATTCATCCTCCATTAACATCTTTTGTCCCCTTCCCACTCACCCTGACTCCCTTCCTTCCTCTTCACACTTTCATGTCTTTTTGTGACCCAGTGAGATTTAAGGTTGCTTGTGTGAGAGGGCAGTATGAGCAACTTGCCAGGGCTACACCACTGAAGAAAATGGCTGCCCCTCCCCCAGGAACCATTGGCAGCTCCTCAGGGAGGGTTGGGACCTCATGAGCCTCTCCCTTATCCATGATGGAATGTTGACGGGCCCAGTCTTCTGCAAGTCTTGTGCAGGTAGCCACAGCTGTTGTGTGTTTGTGAATGTAATAGCTACGTTATATCCAGAAGACATCATTTCACAGCATGCTTCCCCATCCTCCAGCTCTTACACCCTTTCTGCCCCCTCTTTTACAACGTTCCTTGGGCCTTGAAAGGAGTGATGTAGATGTCCCTTCAGATCTGTGCACGCAACAGTCACTTATTCACATCACTTTGACCAGTTATGCCTCCCTGAAGTAACAAACACCCACTACAAAAAAAAAAAAAAAAGCTTCTCTGAAAAGGCTGAGAGCAGCACTAATATAATCTATGGCCATAAGTATAAATATTAGAAAGCAGTTTGACTACAAGGGACAGGATGGGAGGGGAGAGGAGGGGAAGGGAGAGGGAGGGAGGGAGGGAGGGAGGAAGGGAAGGAGGGAGGGAGGGCTCTAATTGTTCTAGAGTTAGAAAATTGCCTCCTTTTCTCCTTAGATTACAATGCAAATTTATAAAATTACAATTATAGCCAAAACAGTAGAGTATTTCACCTGTTTCTTTAACATGCTTTAATACAAAAATTGACAAACAGAAAACCCATTGTATCTTAAGATTGCTTTGGGCCAAAAGCTACAGACAATGTAACATCGTCTAAGCAATAAATACATTTAATTACTTCAAATAACAAGAAGCCTGATAGGAAATTCTAAGAATTGATTCAGCCTCTCGCTGATGTCAACTTGCTAAGTCGATATCTCTATGATTCTCTTGCAAAACTAAGCTTCTTGGGGGAAAAATAAAAGCAACAAAGATTCTTTAGCTGGAAAATCACAAACTTCAAAAGGCTGAAATTATATATAATATATATCCCTTCCCCCAGCCCAGAGTCTACACTCACATCGCAGCCCTTATCGCAGGCCTTGTCACCTGACCCTGTCATTTTCCATGTCACTGAGTATCTTCTCCATCTGGGATGGTGAGGAGGCTGTCACCTGACTTCTAGCACCTGGCAATGCATGGTGTCCGAGGAAACCCTCAGCACTATTCTTTGGGCATTGAATCATAACTGCATAGTAAGCCCATAGAAAGGGGGTTAAAGACTGAGGACTTCCTTCTTCCCTTTCAAGTCGCTCAAGACATCCCTGCCTACAGGAAACCGAGTGTCCTTTTCTTTAGTTTCTTAATTTTCCTCCCGCCCAGGGGAGCCTTTTACTGACCTCTTGGACGACCTACTTCATCTTTGTGTTTGTAACTCAGGGTTATTGCCTCCTTCATAAAGACTTTGTCTATGAAAAATTCAATCAAGATTTAGGCCTCAGAAACACAAAACCAAAGCCCAGGGTCTATGGCAGATGGAGAGGGACTGCCCAAGTGAGAAATACTGAGCAAGAAATAAACACTGAAGCAAAATTATCCTCCCACCACACCTGTTATTCTAGTAACTCTCTACATAGGAAACTTACATTCCTCCAGGGGCCCCAGTAAGCTGGGTTTCCATCCCAAGCTCAATTTTTCAGAACAGTAATTCACTTGAGCACAATACTCCATGGTAGTTTGAGTCTGATTTCCCTATGATCAAGTTAGGGGCTCATTTTGCCAAGCCAACTTCTTCCAATCCAGAAGCACCTGTCTCCTTTCTGCGTTTACAGCCCCCCTCCACCAGAGGGAGTTTAGTTAGCTACAACTTAAACTTCATTGCTACAACGGTTAACTTTAACTGTCAAGTTGATAGGATTAAAATGTCTAGATTTGTAGAGTACACTTCAGGGGATGTATGTTGAGAGATTATTGGATCAGGACAGCTTTGATTGATTGAATGGATTGAGATTCATAATGGACTGCATTATGGAAACGTGAGGGGTAGAGGGGGTAGGGTCTATTTGGAGGAAGTAGGTTACTGGGCATATCCTTGAAGATATATCTGGCCCTTGACTCTTTCTGTACCCTTTCTCTGCTTCCTGGCCATCACAGTGTGAGCTGCTCTGTACCACCACACCTTCCCCACCATGATGAACTGATACTTCTGAAACTGTGAGACAAAATAAATCTTTCCTCCCTAAAGTTGTCTCTGTTGGGTGTTTTATCACAGCAACAAGAAGAACAAGTAACACAGGAGGCCTCGGTGGCCTTCCCAGCAGTGTTGGATAGGCCACTGGGTAGAGCACTGCAGTTCAGGTCGTCCCTCTGCAGGCTTCCTCTTGGTGGAAGCTAGATGTGCACCTCAGCTAGTCTCTTCTGATTCTCAGTCCTCCTGAGACAAGAAAGTCACATGTCTCATCTGGTTTCTCCTTTCCAAAAACCCCCTCAATCCTAATTTAGTTTTGCCTTGCCAGGTCCCCGTTCTCTACAGTCTAACACAAAAAGTGGGGGGATTTGTGTTTCCCTAAGCCCTTCCAATTGCCTTCTGAATGTTGTCTTTCTGAGCTGGGGCAGTATGATGCAGAGTCCCTTCTACTCCAGGGCGCAATCTCCTCACAGCTCATCAGTTGCCCCCAGCCACTACAGCCTGTCATGCCGGTGTTTATGAGTACTGGGCCAACTCTGAGGAAGCGGTCTTCCACTCGCTCCCCAAAGTTAAAGCAGCGTCATTTGGAGATTAACTACTGTCCCTACTAGCCCTGTAAAGAGCTAAGCTGGAGCCATTAAGTCATTTCTCCTTCTCTTTGTAGAAGATTCTCCTGAGAATCAGATAAGTTAGTCTCTTCTGTAGATACTAACAAGGCAACCTCTTTCTGTCTTCCACCCCCGACACTCCTTCCCTTTTCCAGGTCTATCCCTGCAGGTTAAAGCTGCCCAGGACACTTTTAAATTCAGTCTCTTTGCAGTCCACCCAAACTTCCAGATTTCCAAGAGGCCACCTTATTTCTGACCAATCTCTAATCTGGATCAATGGCCTTTACCTCAACATGTTTCTGCACTTGAAGGATTGTGATCTTTCCCCTGCAGAATAGAAACCCTGGATCGGGCTCCATTGGTATTAGGTAAAAAATCATGCTAAAAACTATTTTCATAAATTCTTTGTTTTTGTATTTAGCTCACTTTGTTTATATACTGACGTCACGTTCTTCTAGGGTAGCAGGAACTCAGAAGCAGTTACTTTAGAAACTGCCCTTTCTTCAAGGCTGAGTTTAGATTCTGAGGGGCCTCATAGAGTGCTCGAATGTATGGTCTTCACAGGAGGCCATGCACATCTCTTCCTTATGCCTACATGCCTGTCCTTAGGCCCACCAGCTTTTCCACATGCAGATGCCACAGTACCTGGTGGTCTCGAGAGCACCGTGCTCTTTGGGTGCCATCTTGTGGCCCAGGATTTTCTGCAAAGCTTCATGTTCTACCACTTCATGGCCTATCAGTGCCCTGCTCTGCCCTCCCTCTGGCACCAACTGCTTTCACCTCCACCTCACCCCCATCTCCTCCACTCCTGGCCTAAGAGAATCTTTTCTCAGTCCAACTATTCTGCCACACTCTTACCTACATTTCAGTCTTCCCAGTTGTCTCTGAGCCTCAGCTTTGGGAAACAAAAGCTACTTCTTTCTGATGCATCTGTCATATTGCCCCTTTGAGGCAAGACCTTAGAGGACTACTTAATGGGGTAGAATAATTGAGGAAAATGGAAGATAAAGAACAGGAAAGAGAGGGGAGTGGATCATCAGTTCATGTTTTATTTTCCCTTTTTAAGATTTCTTCTTTTCCTTGACTTTTTTTTCTTGATATTTATAACTATCCTCCAAGTCATGTGTGCTGTGATCTGAGCTGGCACCATCTTGCTCACATCTGGGAGGACATTTGTGATGGAAAGATGCCCTACCTGTAGACTATTTTCCTTCCTTCCCAGATCCGAACCTTACTCCTCGCTAATCCTCATCCTGGAAGTTTATTTTACACCATCACATGTAAGCCTGGACCCCTTTTCACAGCGACCATGTCTCTTTCCACTATTCCACTTAGCCATTCTGCTTACAGCCTTTCAGACCACTTCACATTTCATTAGGCATGTCATCAGGAAGGGAGGAAGGGAGGAAGGGACGGAGGGACGGAGGGAGGGACAGAGGGAGGGACGGAGGGTCGGAGGGATGGAGGGACGGAGGGAGGAAGGAAGAAGCCTAGCTCAAAATGACTGCCTTCAGCCGCTGATTTGTTTTGCGCCAAAAAGCATTTCTGTAACTGGGTTGGTGATTCCAGCACAGATAAGAGAAACCCCTCTTGTCAATTCCAATTCCACTCCATTTACTGGCATACACAGTTGAATGCGCTGTTTAAGTGGGGCTGTTATGAAATGAAATGAACCTGAATTTGCATTACATATTCTTTCAATTATTTACGGTTTGAGGTAACCCATATCAGTGACTTTTCCCCTCTATCTTCCTGAATCATCAAGAAAAAGCAAAAGGAAAAGTAACTCGGCACTTTTTTTTGCCAGGTCTGACAGTGATTGCTGCTTTCTGTGCTGAATGGATTGTCAGTAAGAGCTCCATGCCCTGGCTTCTTCCTGTAGCCTTTCAGACCTCGGAAGATTTTTAGGGTCTAAGGCCACCACTCCACGGAACAAGAGGAGACCGAGTGTGATTTGAGAGGCCTCACCAAGTTCTACCCTCCTGAAATCACTATAATGAAGTCACTTTTTAGGCTAATTTTGGAAAGCACTGCATAGCCACTGCGTTATTCTTTGGGGATTTGGAATATGACCTCTTCAAGGTCATTGTTAGAATATGTATTTTATGACCTGCTTGCCATAAGGAATCTCCCCTTGTTTCCTCCCATTATCAGTGTCACTAACCATGACCTGGGAAGACTCAAATCTAGCTACACAATGGAGTGTTTTTATAAATGACCCCAGGACCTTTCCCTTATTGGGGAATGGGTATCCTATTATTAGACAACTACAGAGAATGTACAAACAGGCTCTTACCTTGGAAAACAAGCAAAATGGCTGAACGAATAAACCAAGGAGGCTGCAGCCAAAGAAATGGAGCCATTCGCTTTGCCACCCCAGGGCTGGTGCTAGTGCATATTCTTCAGCCATTCCTCTCTTGATTCAGTTCATTCTCAAACCAATCATTTCCACCAAAGTTCTTGCAAGCATGTTGGTGATTTTCTTAAGTTGTTTTTCTTTTTAAATAAAGGACGGCCTCATGGGGAAATTGGGGTGGTGTGTCACTAAAAACCAAAGAGCAAATTATAAAGAACTGATATGGTAACTAAAAGTAGGCTACAGAATAAGGGCCCAGAGAAAACTCACATAAACAAAATTAAAGGGCAACATTCGGAGGTCCTTTAATTGCATGGTAATTGGGAGTCAAAGCAGAATCTATTTAGAATCCACAAGGTCTATTAGGAGTGCAGAGGACCAATAGCAGGGCAACCAAAATTAGGAAAAGAAATCAGACTTTAATTGTAAACAGAAGACTAATCATTAGCTGCTCCCTTTCCCTAGAGTAAGTCATGGATAGTTGCCTGACATTTTACATTTTACTTTAAGTTCCAAAAAAAAACAAATTACGCAAGCAGCCTGCTCATTAGTGGCTTTTCTACATTAGAGGGCATCAGAAATCTAGTGACTGTCCAGAGTTTGAAAATATCCTCAATCCCTCCATAATAGCATACGTTAGAATGATTCTCCATTCACCCCAGGCCTACAGTTACAGAGTGCATGCATGCACGTAAGAGCTCATCTCTAGCTTCCAAGCAGATGCAGCCCAGTGATAGGTATAGTGAAAACACAGCTATAAAAGACATGGAAATGTGTCTCAGTCGGTATAGCCTATACTTCAAAACAGCAAAAGAAGGGTTTTCAAAATTCTCACCACGTAGAAATGAGAAATATTCGAAGTGGCAGATATGCTAATTAGCCCGATCTAATCATTCTACAGTATATACATGTAATGAAACATCACATTAATTCCATAAACATATACAATTTTCATGTGTCAAAAGCCAAAGTTGACAAGGCCCCACCCCTAGATGAAGAGCTACAGGCATCAATGAGAGGGAGAATTCATTTTCTCGAGGGAGGAGCCCCTGACAGGTTATTCATAGAAGAAGAGGTCATTAATTTGAGAGGGGATGAGGGAATGTGGGAGGAGTTGGGGGGGAAGAGGAGGGGGTGGAAATATGTAAATACTTATATGAAATTCTCAAAAAATAAAATAAAAATAAAAGCTGATCTTCTTAAAGGGAGGGACTGTAAATAGGCTGACTAGACCCCAGTAGATGAACTTGCACTGAAGGACATCTGGGGACGTCCCTTGAACTGGGGACTTGACACAATAGGCCTTAACACAAATGACAGAATGTATGAATTCCAGTGGTGGTGGGGGCTATGGGAGGGTGCCAATGGGGAAGAGAGTATAAAGATGATTAAGATTGATTAAGATGCTCCTCATGAAATACACAAAATTTCAATAAAAATTTTATGAAAAAAAAAAGTTCAGGGACAGGGAGATGACTCTGTGGGTAAAGTGTTGGCTGTGCAAACATGAGGACCAGAGTTCAGTTACCCAGAACCCACACAGAAAGCTGAGTAGACATGGTAGCCTGCTTTTAATCCCAGCATAAGGGGGCAGAGGTGGAATCCTAGGAGCAAGCTAGTTAGCTAGCCAAAACAGCAAACTCTGGGTTCAGTAAGAAAGAGACCTTGTCCCAATAATATCAAGGTGGAGAACAATCAAGGAAGACATCCAGTGTCAACCTCTGGCCTCTACATGCAACTGCACATACATGTATATGTACCTGCGCATCCATGTATGCTAACATGCACGCATACATGCATACAACACATACATACACAAAGAAAAAAATAAAGTTCATAGACAGTGCCTGTCTTCAAAGAAGCAAAGCTGTCCACATAAGACATACATACACATTGGGACAGGATCAAATGATCCCAAAGTGGTAAAATCTTTCTAACCACCATGCTCAGCACAGAGCAATCAAATACTATTTTAACAGTATAGAGGAATTATCCTCAACAATATTAGCAACTCTCACAGCCAAATACACTGTTGATGAATTAGAAAGCATATATTTTTACAGATATTATTCAAATATAAAATTATATTGAAAATTACTAACTGCTAAATCTAGGGAAAATATCCTAAACTCTGACCTTGATTTGGTTTTATTTAACATCCTACAATTCCTTTGACTCAGATGTTAATGTGTTCTGTGAGGCTTCTAGAAACATCTCTACAGAATTTAAAAAAGAAAAAACTGCCTGATGTCCTGGTGTGTGCCTTTAATTCCAGCATTCAGGAGGCAGAAGCAGGTTAGTCTCTGTGACATCAAGGCCAACCTGGTCTACCCAGTGAGTTCTGGGCCATCTAGGGCTGCAGGGAGACCCTGTCTCAAAAAGAAAAAAAAAAAGCTCAAACCAGACAAAAAACTCAATAAAGTCATAGGGAAGTGGGTATGAAATCCCAACCCTACCCAAGAAACTATTGGCAATTGATGGCTGCTGGGAGAGGGAGAGTCAGCCTCTTTCAAGGATGGGACTCTTGGTAAGTTAACTAGGCTCCAATGGATGGACCTATACTGAATGACATTTGGGGACACAAATGAGACTCTGTAGGACTTATTATCTATAATAGAGAACATTAAACTGGGGGGGGCAGTAAGGTGAAGAGCTCTAATTATCATCAAAATATCCTGAATTACAAAAATTCATAAAAAAAAGAAAGAACGAGAAACAGCTCTACTTTTTATTTCAATTTACTAAACATTGAACTGTTTTTAGGGTGTGTGTTTTTTAATTCTGGTTTAGTCTTTGCTTGCTTGTTTGTTTGGGCACAAAGTTCATATCCCAAGGACTCCATGTTACACAGTTTTAAAAAGACTTCAGTAAGGGGCTGGAGAGATGGCTGGGTAGAGAAGAGCACTGCTGCTCTTGCTGAGGACCTGGGTTCAATGCCCAGCATCCGCATGGCAGCTAACAACCATCGGTCACTCCAGTTCCAGGGGACCTGACACCCTCTGCTGGACTCCATGAGCACTGCATTCATGGTGCTCTTATACATACAGGCAAAACACTCCTACACATAAAATAAAAATAAGCAAAAAAAAAAAATTTTTTTTGGTCTTTTTGAGACAGGGTCTCCCTGTAGAGACCAGGCTGGCCTTGAACTCCCAGACATCCGCCTGCCTCTGCCTCCCAAGTGCTATTTATTTTATGACCTTAATTATGATCTTCCCTGGAGAATATTCTATATGAATGTATATTATGTTTTGCATGAGTACTCTATAGATGTCTGTAAGGGCAAATTGTAGATGATAGATAGATGATAGATGATAGATGATAGATAGATAGATAG